>NW_006922121.1:955951-964085 GCF_000298275.1 Orycteropus afer afer
AAAAAAAAAAAGGAATGCAATAGGAATCTAGGGAAATGAAAGGGTAGAATACCAAATCTGGAACTCCCTTCCAAATTGCTTGTAACTTGCTGGTGTCTTTATTAGTAGCTCACTGGAGCCATCTGAGCTCCTGAATCATTGATCAAAGTTAAATTTTAACTACTGTTTTCCTCTGTAATAAAAATAATGGTTAACATATATTGACAACATATTATATACCTATCCGGTGCCACAATAAGAGTTTGACGTTTTATTTAATGCTTTAAATTAGTGCTTCTCAATCATTAACAGGGGTAAGATTCTCCTGGAGATCTTGTTAAACACAAATTTCTAGTAACCCTCATCCAAATTTCAATTCCCAAGTCTGGGTCATGACTCAAGGAGCTGCATATCTAACAAACTCTCAAGTGACCTAATGCTACTGGTCTAATGACCACACACTGACTAACTCTGTAGACAATTCTATGTGTCAGCAACTACTATTAATTATCCTCATTTCATCCATGAGAAAACAATCACGGAAAAAGGTGATAAATAATTTTTTCTAGATCAAGATACAGGAGTCAGGACTTGAATCTAGGTCTAACTGACAACAAAATCCTTTGTCTTTACCATTACATAGATTATTACATACTACCTTGTGTTCGGGAGCTCTGGTAGCGTAGTGCCTAAGGCACTGGACTGCTAACCGGAAGGCTGGCGGTTCAACGCACCAGCCACTCCTCAGAAGGAAGACTGGGCAATCTACTTCCATAGTGATAATGCCTCCGAAATGTAAGGTGGGGGGTCGCTTTGAGTTGGGTCCGACTTGATGGCACATAACAACAACAACAACACCTTGTGTTCTGTTCCATCTTCAATTTGATTTGTTAATTGAGTTCTTGGTTGCCTGAGTAATTTTGTCCTGCAAACTCCAATAGACCTACAGAATCTTATTGCTAGTAGAGCTGGGAGAAATATTCTGCTTGGTTCCATTTCACCAAATAAGCAGAGTGGTTGTGAAGACTAGAGAAATGCAATCCTGGTTACTTCTGGTATTATTGTACATGAAAATGCAGAATTTCACGCTCAGGCTGCCAGGATCTGGGAATAGCAAATGAGCCATTGGCAATGTCCCAGGATGTCAGCAGGACAGAGGGTTCACAATGGATAGTATTTTTTTTTTAAGTCCTCAGACTAAAATTAATCATGACTAGGCATTGTTTAGAAATTGTCAGGGTGTTTACTCTCCAGTAATTGATTTGTTTCCACAAGGACACCTTCTTTTCAATGTCAATAACTTTCCTCCATGAGTTGGCTTTATTCCTCTTTGTGTGTGCCAGGGGGCAGTGTGGTGTAACCATAGTGGTAAAATGTTTCTTGAGGCCATGCTACTTTATTCTTCCTGTCTGAAATTTTAGCCTATAGGAAAATGGCATTAGGTGTCCTATGACTCTTAATTAAGCATAGTTTCTGAAACCAGCTCATTTTATCCTTGTTTTTGTTTCCCAAATATTTTCTTTCACTGGTCTAGGAATTTCAAGCAAACCTGACTTTTGGAAGGTAGCTTTGTGAACAAGAAAGTAATTCAGTGGTAAGGAGAGGAAGTTACAAGTATTAGTAACTTATCATACTTACTTAAAAATTAAAATACAATGAAGCCACAGCAAAGTGGAATCCAGCATTAACATAAATACACTCCACTATCGGGAGCTCTGGTAGCATAGTGCCTAAGGCACTTGACTGCTAACCAGAAGGCTGGCGGTTCAAACCCACCAGCCACTCCTCTGAAGGAAGGTTGGGCAATCTACTTCCATAGTGATGCTGCCTTGGAACCCCAAGGAGGGGTCTCTCTGAGTTGGGTCCACCTTGATGGCATATAACAACAACAACAGAATGCTGAGCCAAGAAAGGCCATAGGGTGGGATTTAGAGGGAGCTTGGTGGCCTTCCAGGCATTTCACATAGCTACTAGGACAATTAAAAACCGAAACTAAACCAGTTGCCATTAAGTAAATTTTGACTCATGGCGACTTCATGCATTACAGAGTAGAACTGAGCTGCATGTGATTTTCTCAGCATATTGCCAGACCTTTCTTCTGTGTACCAACTAAGTGGGTTGAGCACAAAACATCTGTGCTACTTGGGAACCTTTAGGGCTTCACTGTCTTACACAACGGTCTCCTCAGGAAAGACCAATTGCTAGAAAAGGGCATCATGATTTGTAGAGGGTCAGCAAAAATGGGGGACATTCTCAATAAGGTGGATTGACGCACTAGCCACAGTACTGGCCTCGATGTCCTAATGCACAGGACTGACCGCATTTTGTTAGGCTCTACATAATCTCTCCGTGCGTTGGTGCCTACTTGATGGCAATTAACAACAACAACAAACAAACAAAGAACCAATCCTGAATTCAGGGGACCACAGGAAGAAAGACATTTGTCTTGTGGATTCAGAGCTCAGTATCCTGCTGGAGTGTTTTATCATAGGTGTAACTATCTTTCTTTTAGCCTTCAAGATTACAAATACAGGCAATATATTTGTTATTATTGATATTTAGGCTTTGGGAGCCTCCCAGCCAAGTTGCTGCAATCTATTAGAGAACAAAGAGCTTCATCTGTAGTCGGTAATAAATTGTAATGGTTGAGTGTACACACTCTGGAGTCAGGTTGTTTGGGTTTGAATACTTTTTCGGCCTGTTACAAGTTGTGTGATTTCAGATAAGTAACTTAACTTCTTCTTTGCATGCGTGGATTTCCCTGGGAGCAGGCCAGGTGTTCTGGTTACCTAGTGTTGCTCTGACGGGAATATACCACAAATGCAATGGCCTTAACAAACAGGAGTTTGTTCTCTTACAGTTCAGTAGGCTAGAAGTCCATGTTCAAAGTGCCAGGCTCTAAGGGCTGTGTGAAAGGCCCTCGACCTGGTCTTCAGTTCTGCCTCTTGCTCCCGACTCACTGAAGCTAGAGGCTTTTCTTCACTCAGACAGTTACTGGCTGTGAGGCTAACAATCCCAAGGTCAACAAATAAAATGGCACAGTCCCGATGTTACCAAACCACATGGCAGACCATTAATTTAAGACCATTGTAAGTCCCTAGGGCCGCAGAGCATGGCAGGCTTCTGAACAACGACATGGCTACATGCAGGGTCCAAGAGTGCCATAGGCTAGAGACCATTCTCAAAGCTGCTTCTTATATATGGGAAGCTGACCACATAGCCAAAGCAACTACTCAGCTGTTTATGGTAGATCCCACCATGGAGTTGATTGCCAGTCTCATCATGGGGAATAACTACCACCAGCTGCCCAGCCACTCATCCAGGCCCAGCCAAGTTGATGAGTAGTGACTGGGGTTTTAAAAACTTTCGAGTGGCCATCTAAGATACAACTATTGGTCTCCTCTCATCTGAAGCAAAGAAAAGCAAAGAAAATCAAACTCATCTGGAAACAATTAGTTCTAAGATATGATAAGATCACAAGGACCTGAGCTTTTATGACCCTAAAAGCAGAAGAACTAGATGGTGCCCAGCTACCAATGCTAACCACTCAGAAGGGGTTCAAAATTGGTGATTCTGGATAGAGTGGGAGGAAAAATGTAGAATAAAATTCAAAAGCACAGAAAATGACCAGAATTACTGGTTGGGTAGAGACTGGTGGAAACCCCAAAACTGTGGTCCCAGGTTATCCTTCAGGTCTGGAAATGGACTCACTTCTGTGGATTAGTTCATAGCCTGACAGTGGAAAGATCTACGAGCAGAACACCTTCCCCAGGGAGATGGCCCACCTATCCTAGGGAGATGCACTCCTTAGATCAATCAACCATGAGACATCAGAAGGGCAGCATTCACATAGGGGGAAAGCTGACAGACAGGAATGAATGCATAGATAAGAAAGGCACGGGGAATGGGTAGTCACAGTGACACAACGTTGTTCACTAAAAGCAAAGAGGACTTGAAGCATTTACTAATGCAGGTCAAAACTTACAGCTTTGAGATTACACCTCAATATAGAGAAAACAAAATCCTCACAACTGAAAGAATAAGCAACATCATGATAAACGGCATAAAGATTGAAGTTGTCAGGGATTTCATTTTATTTCGATCTGCAATCAACACACATTAAAGCAGCAGGCAAGAAACTAAACAATGTATGGCATTGAACTCATCTGCTGTAAAAGCTCTCTTTAGAGTGTTGAAAAGCAAAGATGTCACTTTGAAGGCTAAGGTGACCCTGACCCAAGCCATGACATTTTCTTTTCCCTCATATACATGTGAAAACTGGACAGTGAATAAGGAAGACCAGAGAAGACCAGAGGAGAAGACACAACTTTGCTTCTGAAAGTGAGGATGACTTGAGGCACTTACTGATGAAAATTGAAGGTGCAGTATGCATTACACCTCAATATAAAGAAAACAAAAATCCTCACAACTGGACTAATGAACAGTATCATGAAAAATGGAGAAAAGATTGAAGTTGTCAAAGACTGCATATTACTTGGTTCTACAATCAGCACCAATGGAAGTAGCAGTCAGGACATCAGATGATATACAGCACTGGGCAAAAGTGCTGCAAAAGACCTCTTTCAAGTGCTGAAGAGCAAAGATGTCTCCTTGAGGACTAAGGTGCCTGACACAAGCAATAGTATTTTTAATCACCTCATATGCATGTGAGAGTTGGACAAGGAATAAGGAAGACCAAAGGAAAGTTTATTTGTTTGAGTTCTAGTGCTGACAAAGAATGCTGAGTGTACCATGGACTGCTAAAAGATCTAATAAAGCTGTCCTGGAGGAAGTGCAGTTGGAATGCTCCTTGGAGGTGAGAATGGCCAGACTTCATCTCATCTACTTTGGTCATGTTGTCAGAAGAGACCATTCCCTGGAGAAGGATGTCGTGTTTGGTAAGGTGGAGGGTCGACAAAGGAAGGGAAGGCCCTCAGCGAGCTGAATTGACACAGTGGCTGCAGCGATGGTCTCAAGTATAGCAAGGATTGCGGAGCTGGCGCAATACCAGGCTGTGTTTCATTCTGCTGTGCTTAGGGTCGCTGTGAGTCAGAGATGACTTGATGGCACCTAACAACAACAACAGAGAAGAATTTATGTCTTTGAATTACGGTTTTGAGGAAGAATTTAAAATACACTGTGGACTGCCAGAAGAAAGAACAAATCTATCTTGGAAAAAGCACAGCCAGAATCCTCCTTAGATGCAAGAACGGCCAGACTTCATCACATGTAATTTGGGCATGTTAACAGGAGAGACCAGTCCCTGGAGAAGGACATCATACTTTCTAGAGTGTCACCAAAAAAGGGAAGACCCTCAATGACATGATTGATGCAGTGGCCCCAACACACAGCAATTGTGAAGATGACGCAGGACTATTCTTCTGCACATAGGGTTGTTAAGAGTTAATATTATCTCAACAGCCCCACAAAGCAACAACAGAGAACATGCTCTGAGACACTCTCTAGTCTAGGCTTCCTTTTCTGTGAACTCCACATTGGTTTCTACTTGGTTTTCCAAGGAGGGTTCCCTCAGAGGGGAAGCCAGTTTGGGGTCAGTCTTCCTTCAGCGGCTCTGAACAGAAGCTTTGCCCTGTGTGTCTTGGCCTCATTTCCTCTCATGTGAACGAATTTTGCTGTAACTGACTGCTCTCCTTCATTTCCTCATGGACGGTAGCTAAGGCTCTGGAAATGCCACATTTGAAATCTGTTTGTATGTTGAACTAGTATTTAAAGTGCATGCCTCATAGGATGTGTTGGGATGAATTCTATATGCACATATGTCGCCAGAACAGCTTCACTGTTAGTTCTTCTGGCACCCACATTAAATTAGGAAGGGTCAACACCCTTTGCCAGTAACAATACCCTTTGCCTGGAACCTGTGTTTCATTCAATCTTTAGAGAAACATCTCTAAATTAGAAATCTAGAAAATTAAAGAAAGTATGGAACACTATCTGTCCTATAATCTCATCCACATAAGAGGAAGCATCAGTTGGATACAAAAGTGGTGTTCAGGAAGCAGCTGATAGACACTCTTAGCATGCAATGTGCAAGGTTTACAGTTTGATTGCCCTCCAGGCTACTTCTTAAATGCAATCAGACCAGTAACATGATGCCATGGTTTGAGGAGTATGGTATAGAGAATGTTATCACCTACTCAGATGATCATCTTACTCCCATAATTTTCATGTGATTCAAGCTAAGTAACTTCATTGGATCCCATTCCAGTGATCAAATTGCTGCTGTCAGCATCCAAACATCTCTTTTAAACAATCAGAGCATCTCTCTTCATGTACTCAAGGGATCAGAAAATAGATAAGATTGAACATATTTGAAAAGGCACAAAATGCTCCTCAAATGCCATCTTTTAAATAAAATACATTTTCAATTATAAGTCCTGCACAGTAATGATGCATCTATTCTCCCATAAATGTCCCTGGGTGGCACCATCAGTTTGCACTCAGATGCTAACCAAACATTTGGCAGTTCAAACGTAGCTGAGTGCCACAGAAAAAAGCCTGTGGGTCTACTTCTATAAGATAACCCTATGGATCTCCATTCTCCTCTGTGACACACAAGGCCACCATCAGTCTGAATCAACTCACTGACAACTGGCTTTTTATTCTTCCCTAGAAAATAACCTGATGCATATAGAGGGGATAGAATAATCTCATAACTGCAGCAACCATCACATTGAACGTAGAACCTACCACAACTCCTTTTTCTTTCTTAAATTGTTAATCAAGGCATGTGTGTGTACACGCATGTGTGCACACACCTGCAAAGTATCAGAGCAAAGGAGCAGGTAGGCCTACTGTTGTATTTCATAAACATTCCGGACAAGGTCAGGCAACATCTCCGTCCCCCTGGGAAAGCACACCTCTCTTGTGACTGGTCTGCTTTGTTTTATTTGCTATTGGCTTTAGGTACAGCTGTATCTATAGGTTCAAGAAACAGGAATTGTAAAGGGGATTCAGGGCTGGTTTAAAGCAAACTTTCAAATGTACTACTATACGTATCTGATGTATTTCCATCCTTACTTCTCTAATTCATACATTGATGGGTCTGGAGTTTACATAGATATATCAAAAAAAGATTTTTCCAAATACCATAACCCAGTCTCCATGTAAACACATTACCTCCCATCACGCAGAAAATAATGTTTTAATGTATTTTCTGCCAAACAGATTTCTTAACTGGAGCGGCTGTCTTTTTCCATGAAGTCAGCTAATACCCTAAAACGCCGACGTGAATAAATTACTAATAACGGACCCTTAGCTTATCTTTCATGCTTTGCCAAACACCAACTTGATCGAAATGCTGATATTTAGCAGAAAGAAGAAAGAGAATATCTTGAGGAAGAATCAGACTAAGGGGTAGTAGGGTAGAGCCTTTCTGTGTCAAATTCCATCTGAACAATCCTGTTTTTAAAGGTCGGAAGCCCATACATACTTGGAATTTTTGCTCTCTGCCTTTGATTTAAAGTGCAAAATCAAAAGCCTGTTCTATGAAAAGAAGTGCACTTGAGCAACCCAGGAATGTGCTGAAGCCTTTTACAAATTAATCTCTTCTTTAGTGAAGTGAAACATCAGGACTATTCAGGGACAGTGGGAGGGGCTTAGGGGCTTGAGTTTGAGCCAAGCTTAATGAGAAGGAGTTGGAGGCCAAGTGGAATTGAACTGTACCTTGTTAACTGGTGAAAGCTGTGAATGAGGTAGGCTCACTGGCCCAGAATTTTCTTTTTCTTTGTTGCAATTAACTATGGGGAAACTTTTCAGGTAGTTTTCACCATCTTTAAAGGATGAGCAAACGTATTCCATATACAGAAATTGTCATCCCTATTTCTAAATTTCCTGCTGCCTGGAAGACACACACATTATGTTTCATTAGAGCTCAACATTTACTTCCATTTTATTGGGAATCTATATTGCTAGACAGGTGCTGGAGAAAAAGCACTGATAATTAATGATAATTGCTCTCCATGGACCAGCCCTCTGGTCCACATTCCAGTGAGCAACACTGGGATCTCTCAGCCCTAGCAAGAAAAGCAGTCACCAAGGGGCCAAATAGGAGCTCTGGTAGCATAGTGGCTAAGGTACTTGACTGCTAACCAGAAGGCTGGCGGTTCAAACCCACCAGCCACTCCTCGGAAGGAAG
>NW_006922121.1:964185-964895 GCF_000298275.1 Orycteropus afer afer
CTCTGGTAGCATAGTGGCTAAGGTACTTGACTGCTAACCAGAAGGCTGGCGGTTCAAACCCACCAGCCACTCCTCGGAAGGAAGATGGGGCAATTATTTCCATAGTGATATCACCTCAGAAACCCAAGGAGGGGTCGCTATGAGTCGGGTCCGACTCAAGGGCACACAAAAACAACAACAACATGCATTATATTTACATATATATATGTATTTACAATGCATGATCAATTTTTTGAATCATTAGAATTTCATAGTGAAAATAATTAGGGGGATACAGTTTTAGAGGAAGGAATATATCTTTCTCTTCAATCAGAAGTGATAAAGTGCCAAAACCAAGTCAGAGGTTAATGCTCCAATTTAATTCAAATGAAAGAGTTAATGGGAATCTAGAGAAAAACCTCTGGAAATAAAAAAACAACTAGTTGTTGTTGTTTGTTTGTTTCCACTGTCCATGCCATCTGAAGCTGATTTAGCAGGAATTCTCAGCAATCTGAAAGCTGGTTTCCAGCACCAATTGTCAGAATTCTTTCACAGCATGGGAACAGCTCTACAAATGAAGCACATCAAAGAATTCTCCAGAATGTTTCTCCACTATGCAGGATATCCTCTGTTTGCATCTCTGGTAGCATAGTGGCTAAGACACTTGCCTGCTAACCAGAGGGCTGGCGGTTCAAACCCACCAGCCACTCCTCGGAAGGAAGGTTGGGCAA
>NW_006922121.1:965025-967392 GCF_000298275.1 Orycteropus afer afer
AGTAGATTGCCTTGTCTTCCTTCTGAGGAGTGGCTGGTGGGTTGGAACCTCCAGCTTTCTGGTTAGCAGTCAAATGCCTTAGGCACTATGCCACGAGAGCTCCTAATACTGGTGCTATTAACTATAATATTGTTGGTTGGTGGTGTTGAGTCAGCTCTGACTCGTGGTTGCCTATTGTACAACAGAATAAAACGTTACACAGTCTTTTGTCATCTTCATGATTTTTGGCATGTTTGACATTCCATTGTTGAGCTATTGTGCCAACTCATCTCACTGAGGGCTTCCCTCATTTTTCACTGACCCTCTACTTTACCAAACAAGATGTCCTTTTCTAGGCATCTTCCTTTCCTGATGACCCATCCAAAGTAAGCCAGTCAAGGTCCTGCCATCTTCACTTCCAAAGAGATTTCTGGTTCCATTTTATCTAAAACTGATTTACTACTTCATCTGGCAGTCCCCAGAATTTTCAGCATTCTTCCCCAGCACAATTCCAATAAATCAGTTCCTCCCTCTTCTTTTGTTTTGTCTAGTCTCACATGCATATGAGGCGATTGAAAAGATCATGACTTGCATCAAGTACACATTACTCATGAAAGTGACATCTGTGCTTTTTAAAACTTTAAAGAAGTCTAACAATAATAGTTTTATTTATAGAGTGCTTACTATTTGCTTAACGCGTTCTGGTGCACAGTGGAAGGCATTTAGCTGCTAACCAAAAGGTCAGTTGTTCAAACCACCAGCTACTTCATGGAAGAAAGATGAAGCTGTCTGCTTCAGTAACGTTTTATAGGCTTGCAACCCTATGAGGGTTGCTATGAGTCAGAACTGACTTGGTGGCAGTGAGTTTGATTTTTTTTTTTTTTTTTGGTTTTACTATTTGCTTGATATTTATTAAGAGCTCTGGTGGTGTAGTGCCTAAGGTATTTGACTGTTAACCAGAGACTGGTGGTTCAAACCTACCAGCCACTCTTCAGAAGGAAGGTTGGGCAATCTACTTCCATAGAGATACCACCTTGGAAAGCAAAGGAGGGATCACTGTGAGTCACATCTGACTTAAAGGCAGTGAAGTTCTTTTTTTTTTTTTTTTAATATTTATTAGCATATTCATTCTCATAACAAGTCAGACGTTGTTGTTGTTGTTGTTATGTGCCATTGAGTCAGACTCGACTCAGAGTGACCCCTCCTTGGGTTTCCGAGGCAGTTTTACTACAGAAGTAGATTGCCCAACCTTCCTTCCGAGGAGTGGCTGGTGGGTTTAAACCAGCAGCCTTCTGGTTAGCAGTCAAGTGCCTTAGGCACCACACTACCAGAACTCCTACTATATATAAGCCAATAATTTTACAGATACATCCAGAAAAATCATTAATTTTGACTTAACAAAAAAGTATTTTTCTACATGACAATAGTTGTTTTTACCTTTCCTGCCTCCTCCCCACTATGTCACATAATCACTATGTCACATAATTGCTTCTTTGTTGGAATAACTCAAAAAGAGTTTTACACAGACTTCTTCTTCCATCCTAGGAAGTTCTTTTCAGCAATACAATGGCATTACTCCAGAAAGGTAACAAAAGGAACCCTGTGCTTCCTAAATGGATATTAAAGTGATGCTTAAGGGGGAAAAATAAAGGGGAGATCCTAGATTTTCAATAGAGAATTCATGTGAAAGTCATTTTTAAAGTAAAGGAGAGATCTCTTTTAAAGTAGAGACCCAGTTGTCCAGGTCTTCTCCCAAGCTGGTCACATACTAGTGTGCTGAATGACAACCGATTGTTTAGACTGCTTTGGTGGCAAAGACAAATATTCCAACTAAGTTTAGAACTTGAAATCAACTGGAAAATCTACCCTTTTGTGAAGCTGTAAAATGTCCTGAATGTTTAAGCTATGTCTCATTGGCTGTTAGTCATCACAGTCAACTGTGAGTTTTGCTTAAGACGATAGAGATCTAGTTGGCAAACCTTGGCTCCAACCATGGTTGGGATTCATGATTTATCACTCCTGGAGTAAGTGGGAGGGGCCAGTGGCTGTGCATTCTGGTCTGCTTTGATACTGAGCAGGCCCTGGCCTTGTTCCCAAAAGCTAGCTGTGGAATGTGTTTTGGCCAGGCTATACTGTAGATCAAATACATTCCATCAGAAGATCTCTTACTAACCTCCTAGGATTACCCTGCATTTCTGAGAGTGAAGTTCAGGCTCTGTAGAAACAGCAGCATTTCCCAAAGAACAGAGCATGTATGATGTATCAAAAGGGAAAAAGGAAAAAAAGGAATGTATGTCATGTGAGATCGTTATTAAGAATGAGAGTGATTTCTGATGGAAAATTCCAAATTCCCTTTGAACTACTTCCTTGAGGAATGTTTTCTAGAAA
>NW_006922121.1:967492-977325 GCF_000298275.1 Orycteropus afer afer
TATATATGTCATTAATTGTGCTTATGATTTCCTTTGAGTATTTATAGGGGGAGCCAAGCTGTGGAATGTACAAATATTACACCAAAATTATGGTACAGTGATTGTTTCCTTTGCCAATTCGCTTTCTGGAAAGTCATGAACCATTGCAATGGCATCTCTGGTATGTATGGAAACTTAAACTTTTACCTTTATTTAACCTTACAAGCCAGGTCTGACCCAAAGTCTGCATCTTGTGAATATTAATACAAACACTTTCAGCATGATATCTTCTGCTAAAGTTTACTTTCACATATATTTGGAGTTGTGGTACAATCATGTTGGGGAGGAATTAAAATCTATATCTGAGAAATTTTCCTCAGACTTACCTGTGCTTGACAATAAGGAAGAGATAATAGCTCTGGAAAATAATGACAAATTGGTCTCCTGGGTTGTTGTATTTCACATTACCTGTTGCTGTCGAGTCAATTTTGGCTCATAGTGACCCTATAGGACAGAGTAGAGCTGCCAGAGTTCCCAAAGCCATAATTACTATAGAAGCAGACTGTCTCATCTTTCTCGGGTAGAGTGGCTGGTGGGTTCGAACCTCTAATCCTTCTTAGGTAGCTGAGTTCTTCAGCACTGTGCCCTGGAGCTCTGTTAGCCATGGTCAGTCTGTTGTAGCTCTGAGGACAGTGGCCGTGTGTAATTTCATGCTAAAGCAGAGAATGAAAGCCCAGCCTTAACGGAGCCAAAGTTACTGGCCTGGTTTGTCTCCTGCTGGCTGTCATAACTCGGACTTTCCTCTGGCACAGTTATGCCCTTTCCCATAGGGGTTATGGGATTCTCATAGCCCACATGGGACCCAGAGAAGCAGGCTTCGTGCTGCAATCAGACGACTGAACTCTTGTGCCAGCTCAGATGCTGTTTCCTCCAGGACCTTGAGGAACATGTCTAGGTTCTAGCTAGGTCCCAATTTTTTTCCTAAGGGAATTTGGAAACATTCATCTTAATTTCACCAGCTAAATTCTTAGCTTGCTGATGGTAGGGAATGCAACTTACATTTCTTCTCTTTCCCACACAGTACTTTACATATGGACTGATACAAAGACAGAGTTCAAGACAGCCTTATGGATTTCTACTGGGCCACCAATCCCATTTCTCTGACTATAAAAGATGATACATCTAATGAAGCACTTCTTGATGATAAAAGACTACAGCCTTCAATTTGGATTACACCTCAACCTAAAGAAAACAAAAGTACTCACAACTGGACCAATAAGCAGCATCATGATAAATGGAGAATAGATTGAAGTTGTCAAGGATTTCACGTTACTTGGATCCAAGGAAGTAGCAATCACAAAATAAAATGACATATTTTATCGGGAAAATTTGTTGCAAAAGACACCCTTAAAGTGTTTAAGAGCAAAGATGTCACTTTGAAGACTAAGGTGCACCTGACCCAAGCCCTGGTATTTCAGTACCCTCATATACCCAAGAGAGCTGGGCAATGAGTAAGAAAGACTGCAGAAAAATCGATGCATTCAAACTGTGGTCATGGCAAATAATATTGAAGATTCCATGGACAGCTAGGAGAATGAACAAATGTGTTTCAGAGGAGGTACAGCCAGAATGTTCTTTAGAAGTGAGAATGCCAGACTTCATCTCTCATACTTGGTTCATGTTAGCAGAAGGGACCAGTCCCTGGAGAAGGAGATCATTCTGGGTAAGGCGGAGGGTCAGTGAAAAAGGGGAAGACCCTCAAAGAAATGGATTGGCACAGTGACTGCAGCTATGGACTCAAACACAGGAAAGATTGTAAGGATTGTGCAGGACCAGCTGTGTTTTATTTTGTTGTACATAGGGTCACTATAAGTCACAACTAATACTACATACAGCACCTAACAACATCAGAGAAAATAAAAACATGATACAAGTCCACTTGATGACTTTCCTTATCACTCCATTCTCCTACCATGGGAGAGTTTCAGAAATTGAGGGAAATGTAAAGCTTTCTAGTACTTATCTCCTTGGTCTCCTCACAAAGAAAGTAAAACAGACTGTGTTGGTTTAATGTATGTGCTCTGGGAAAAGATCTAATTTGCTCTGCTTTGGATTTTTGAATTAAAGCTGGTTTCCATCCAAAAGTAGCCTGATACTTTAGAAAACAAACAAACAAAAAAACACCCTGAAGCCTAGTTCTTGAGTAAAATGTGAATACTTCTAGCTCCTTTCATTTGTTGAGGATCAATGTCACCTCAGACCCTTCATACCTTTAGGGCATTATTGATCCATTTTCCAGCTCTAACAGTACTTTTTCAAAGCTGCTGAAACAAAACTTTTCCATCTGTCCCTATAACTGGAATGCCAGGAAGGAGACAATCTATTGGGAAAGTCTAGTATTTTTTAGTTATCTTTTCAAGTAACAAAACTGAAGATAGTATTTCCTTTCCTATTTGTATGTATCTTCAATTCACATGTGTTTCTTTTCTTTTCCTTTTCTTGCCTGTCCCTTTTTCTCACTGTTTCCTTCCCTCTCCTCCCCTTCCTTCCCTTCCTCTCTTTGTCTTGTTTGCTTTCTTCTGCCACCTTCGTTTGTTCTTATTTCAGTTCTTGGAATTGGACACAAAGACCAATCCTTGAGATGGCCAAGTTGGCCTTATTTGTGGGCAGAGTTCCCATGACTTTTCTTCATTGGGTAGCTCTGAGAAATGAAATAGGCAACTTTTACCTCTTTTCTCAGTCTTCATTCCCAGACATCTTCAACACCACTTTCCATTCCTCAATGCCTCTTCTTCATTTCTGCCCCGTGCATTCAAAATCTATGTTAAAGAAAGGACAGTTTCTGTGTGCTTGTGTGTGTGTGCATCTGTTACTCTTTACTGACCTAACATGTACTTAGCAGAATGATACCTTCACATTGCAGGAAAAACAAGAGAAACCTTAGCCCTTTAGTATAGTTCTGGTAATAGGGAGAAATGGCGCAATTTTTGAAGAAACAAAGCCTCCTCAGCCTCCCCTGATAACACTCAGCAGACAACAATCTACCTTAGGTAAGTCTTGATAGGCAAATTGGATTTATTCCAGTTTGCTTGGAATCATAAACTCTTAAGAACCTTACAACAACAACAACAGCACCAACCCGCACCTAAACCCATTGCCTTGAGTAAATTCTGGCTCACGGATGCACCCCATATTACAGAGAATTGTTCCATACAGTTTTCTTAGATGCCTGGTGATTTGCTTCCTAACAGTGAAGCAACCTTGAACACTCTTGAGTGGTTCTATTCACACACATGGGATCATTATGAGTTGTAAATGGCCCTAAGGCAACTAGCAACAGCAACAATATTTAGGGAAGCAGGTTGCCAGAACTTTCTTTTGTGACATGACTTGATGGGTTCCAAAGGCCAATCTTTCGATTAACACCCAAGTGCAAACTATTTGTGCCACCCAGGGACCTTATAACCATTTGTTATTATTTATTCTAATCTTCTCATTTTACACATGAAGACTCTGAGGTCATACTGGAAAGCTGTTGATTTACACAATGTCCCACATTACTTTGTGACAGGATCTGGACTGGGATTTACAAAGAGAACTTCCAGTTCTCTACTTGTTCTACTATATACAACATCTTATCTTTTTTTTTTTTTTTTTCTTTGCTTAAACCATCCATTGAGTTGTATATTTTTGTTTCCTAATCTTGGTGATCCATTTGTTTATCCTTCTAAAATACTTTGTTTTTCTTTTAAGCATTTAGCTTTTTTTTTTTTTTTTTCTTCCTGGGATTACTACTTTATAAACGAAAAGGTTTTCAGGAAACAGAGTAACCAGTTTTTGCAACTTTTACATCTTTTGCTCAGTTAATAAAGTGGTTTTCACCTAACCTTTTCAGTTCTGTTGAAAGGTTGGTTTTGCTAAAATGAAGATGTCTATTTTTCTTTATTAAGTGTACTGAATTTATAATTACAGATCTTAATTAGATTATGGACACTGTCCTTGAATTCCCTTCATTCCAGTATTGCTAGATTGTTTTTTTTTTTCCCTTTCCACATAAAAGAAGATCTCTGGCTGATTCCATTTTTAATTTTGTTTCTTGAGCCACAAAAGAGCTTTCTTTATGCCCTCACAGGGCCTGTTGATGCCTTGTGAAGTCTAAGGCTAGCTTTTTTCAGACGGAGGCTTGGCACAACCTCAAATAAGTACTCAACCTTTGTATGGTGATGCTATGTATAGATGTGCATGGCTTTGTTGGCATTTTCAAGACCATCTCTGATCTTTTTCAAATAAGTTTAATCTCAATAGCAAATCAAAGTGGTTAAAAGGGAATTTTAATCAAAGGGTTATCATAATAATGAAAGCAAATATTTCTATAGGACTTAAATGTTTGGAAAGCAATTTTATATAGATGGTTCTCACATTAAGCATGTGACAAGTCTGTGAGACAAAAAATGATCCATCAATTTTGTAGATGTTGAAATGGATAATCAGGAATTTTCAATGACTGATCCAAGGACATACTGCTACTGAGAATTAAAAACCATGGTTTCTGTCTCCAATCCCTTCCTCTTCACCCTTTTGTTGTACATAAGGTCACCAGGAGTTGGAACTGACTGGACAGAAACTAGCAACAATATCACCAATTTCTTTGCACATTTCTTTGCATGATTTTATCTACAATTTTTTTTGCTGAGTTCCTTCAAGTATGTAGGGATGTAGAAATAAGTTTGGATTAGTAAAATATAGATTTAGTTTCATTTACTAATAAGATAATTTAAAACACTATGGAGCTCTGGTAGCACAGTGCCTAAGGCACTTGACTGCCAACCAGAAGGCTGGTGGTTCAAACCCACCAACCAGTCCTCGGAAGGAAGGTTGGAAAATCTACTTCCATAGTGATACTGCCTCAGAAACCCACGGAGGGGTTGCTATGAGTCAGGTCTGACTCAACGGCACATAACAACAACAACAAGTGGCTTAACTCAGTTCAGTCTTCAAACTAATTTGTAATATGGTTTATAGCTTCAGTTTGTCGTAATCTAGAGTTTTTCTTCTAGGAGCTCTGGTAGCATAGTGGCTAAAGCACTTGACTGCTAACCAGAAGGCTGGCAGTTCAAACCCACCAGCCACTCCTCAGAAGGAAGGTTGGGCAATCCTACTTCCATAGTGATACTGCCTCGGAAACCCAAGGAGGGGTCGCTATGAGTCTGGCCGACTCGACGGCACATAACAACAACAACAACAGAGTTTTTCTGGAGCCTAATTCTGACCTAAAGAGCTGCTTTGGAACAGAGATAGAGCACTCAGATCCTATCTAAGCCTCTGTTACTGGTCATGTGAATCCCCTTGGCAATATAATCGAGACTAAAAATATGGTAAGGAATTGTAATGCAGAGGTTAATAGTTTTCAGACATGGCTTTGGAGCTTGTCTTTCATGAGCAAGGCAAGAGACTTAACCTTTGTAAGGCTCATTTTCTTCATTATAAAAATGGAAATGATGACAGTATGTCTCAGGTTTGCTAGAGATGTTTAATAAAATAACACATGTTAAGTGCTTTCCACAATGCATGACATCTTGTTCTCTGGAGTTTAACTTCCTAAAATCAAAGCTGACCAAGCTTCAAGCTTTAGATATTCCTTATTTCCTTAATGAAATTCAAGTTATTTAGCTAAGTATTCAACATCGTTCACAATCTAGACCCATCTCCCCATTCTTTTTCTCTCTCTTCTCTTTCTACCCAACTGTAATTTTACCATTTACCATTGAGTCAATTTTGACTCATGAGGACCCCATGGGTATTAGAGTGGAAGTGTGCACCATGGAATTTTCAATGGCTGATTTTTTTTTTTTTTTTTCTGAAGTAGATCAATAGGCCTTTCTTCCAAGGGCCTCTGAGTGGACTAGAATCCCCAACGTTTTGGTTAGCAGTCAAGCATATTAAACATTTGTACCACGCAGTCATACTAAAATTACTACCAGCCTTTGTTACCTACTTAGCCCCCTCCTTCCCGTTTTGGCAAACATTTGTGTTTTCTGTGTCTCACTGACATTCAATGGAAGGCCCTTTCCTTCTAGAAAAGTCCCACATTCCCTTCAAGATGAAGCACAAATGGAGTGCTCCCAAGGCTTTTACTCCTCCAATATCTACAGTGATGTTTTCTGCATGTGCTTGCACAATATTGCCTACACATCTCCCTCTTCCACTCGAAGTCAAGGTCTTCCAGAGCAGGAATGCTGGAACCCCACTTGATGCTCTTTGCATTGTTAGTGTTGAGTGCAAAGTAGATGGCCAGTAACTGATTTTTTTTTTAATTGAATTGAATCAATCAATTCATTCATACTCTTAATTATTCACGGAGAATGCCATGGACAACAAAGATTTATTCATGAAATAGTGAAAGTTCTTTGATTGAAAACTTGGAAGAAGATGCATGTGCATTTTGCCTTATGTAATGGAGAGGATCACCTGCAAGTACCAAACACAGTGCCTGGCACTTTCTAGGTCCTGAAAAACTCTAATCCTCTCACAGTGTAGGAGGAAGTACGATTGAGTCAGGAATATCATAGAAGTGGTTTCTCTTCATGAGAATTGCCCTAAAATTATTGGCAGACTGTGGGAGCCACTTAAATTCATATTTGTATAAACAGCTTCTTCCAGTGGTTTCCCAATGATTTTACTGTCCTCTGAGAATCTTTGAAAATGAATCTTGAGTTAGAAGCTACCCCCACTAGCTTTCAGTCAATGGATAAATAATAAAGTTAACTTTTTGTTTTGTTCTTCCATTTAGTCTATTCCTAGAAACTAATAAATACTGGAAGTGCAAGGATCATAGAATAAACGCGAAATGTGTTTATATGTAGGTGGAACTAATTACCTGTTTGCACATTTTCCTTTCTCTCTACTTGGGGAATACAATTTGAGTTTTAGTAAACAACATGTACAGAATTAAATAGCTCCTTTGAGGCTATTAGTCCATCATGCTTAAGTAACTAATGATGCAATTAACTGGTTATGAATCCTTTGTTGATTTTTAGTCAGATATTTTCACTTTAACTGAAGTGCTTTTGTTGTTTTCATTGTGTTCCTTGTTTTGGGCTTCAGAATAAAGGATCTGACCCTCTGTTTTGGTGTTCGTGGACAGTAATACGCCGTTTCAGGAAATCCATCATATATAATACTAAAATTGCTCATGAAACAGCACTACTTTTTGGATGATCAGGTATAAAGGCAAAATTATGGAAAAATAAGTCTTATCTCAATTGTCCTGAAACAAATCTAATTCTTATTCTTGAGTAAAAATAAAATAAATAAGATAATAAAAATGATTTTCCCCTCTTCCATATATTTTTAAAATGAAAATTTTTAAGCAAACAAGTCACAGCTTAATGTCTGGGTGAGAATTTCTGAAAGTTCCCCCTTTTTTGTGTGTATGACTGTGGAAATTGTGACCAGGCCTCTCTACCACCCCATTCCTGTTAGATATTCCTAAGGGATACAGAATCACAGAAAACTAAGCAGAGAAATATTTCATTACTGAGATTACAATATTATGTTTCAATATGTAAAATGGGAATAATATTAATGTCTACCTCACACATTGTGAGAATTAAATTTATCTATATAAGGAGGAAAATTCTTGGCAAAGATTAGTTATTAATATTAAAGTTAGACTTATAACTGCCAACTTTGAAAAAATTTCCTATTAATAATTAATCTCCTCTTAGTTGATTGTAATAAAATCATGCATCTTTTTAATAAGATGTGCATGATTGAGCATTTTCAAAGAAAACTGGGAGAGAAATAGCCTATAGAGGAAAGCAGAGACCAATTCATTTATTCACGCTTCCTTCTGTGTATCCAAGGATTTACACTGCATTTCCATTTACCCAAGACAGGTTAATAGCTCTATCATGCCAAGTAGACTATGGTGGACTTGAAATGCATCAACTGGACTACCAAACAAAACCAACATCACTGCCATAGGTCGGATCTGACTCATAGCGACCCTCCTTATGTTTCCCAGGTGGTATCACTACAGAAGTTGATTGCCTCAGCTTCCTTCCAAGGAGTGGCTGGTGAATTTGAACCACCAGCCTTCTGGTTAGTAGTCAAGTGCCTTAGGCACAATGCCATCAGAGTGCCTATCAACTGGATTAAGCACACCTTTCTTTTCCAGACTTTCCATTCCTGTATGTTTCTCGTCATTGGGACTCATAAGAAAGATTCTTGTGTGAGACTGAAGGGGTCAAGTGAAGTGGCATCATTTTGAAGCTTGCATACCTTGCTTAATCTGTTGGATGTCACTGATGTGAGGCTGTGGCTAGCCAAATACTCACCTTCCCCTAGATCCACTTTCTGCTTCTTTGCTTCCTGGACCCATTTTGTGCTTTTAGCTCTGTGGGGAAGGCCCATGGTTTCTTTAAGACACTGAGATTATGAACATCAGAGTCACGAAGAGCTGACAGGTTCCAGTTTGTCCTTGTGGGAGCCAGTTCCTGATTGTGGTTTCCAACTTGTTCTTGTTCTCTCTCTGTCCCTTAGCCACCTGTATCCCTTGTGTGCTTCAAGCACCAGCCACTGCAAATTCGGTAGCTTTACAGAAACTACTTAACCTGCTCCTACAATCGCATGTGGTCAAATTTCTGTAGCAAATCCTCTCATATCAGCATATACACTACAGATTCTACTTCTCTGATTAAACTCTAACTGGTGCACATACCTAGTCATGGATTTGCCATTATTAATTTTCTATTTGAATCAAATCTTTTTATGGGTAGAAAGAACACTAGAATTTATTCTCCATGATACTACTTGAACATGCCATCCTCTGAATCAGAGGAAATAGTGTTATTTGATCCAGAATGTTTAATTGACCTAAATTTTATTTATTTATCTTTTCATTAATTTATAGCCTATATATATTAACAAAAAAAAAAAAAAAAAAAAAACCCTCACTGCCTTCTAGTCAATTTCGACTCATAGTGATCCCTCCTTGGGTTTCTCACACATTATCACTATGGAAGTAGATTGCCCAACCTTCCTTCTGAGGAGTTTGAGGTGGGTTTGAACCTCCAGCCTTCTGGTTAGCAGTCAAAGGCCTTAGGCACTACACCACTAGAGCTCCCTTACATCCTATAGACATTTGTAATTCTTAAAACTGATGATTCTCATTTGGACACATTTTTAAAAATTGTAGCTTCAAAATTTTTCTTCAATCTGTATCAGTTTGGTATGTCATGAATATTTAGTTGAGTGATGAATTTATTTTCCTTATCAATCCTTAAATTGCATCTTCTCCAATTTCTTGTCTGTTCAATATGTACTTATTTTTTTTTTCCATTTTTTATTTTTATTGCAGTTTGGATGAAAATATACAAAGCAATTTCATTTTCCATACTACAGTTCATACACCTTTTCTTTCATGATATTGCTTACAATCCTTATAATGTAACAACTCTCTTCCAACTTCTTCCCTGTTGCTACCTTTTCCCTATGACCTTCTTGCCTATGCATTCCTGCCTCCCTACATTTCTCCCTGTGCATATACTGCCCTTCTGATCTCTCATGGCTGATTGTTCTAAGGTGTGCACCTACCTGGTGTAAATGTTCAAATTAAAAGCCTCTCTATTGTTTTGCTGGAAGCCGTGGGGGCTTTCATTCAATTTTAGGCCTGAAGGATGATTAGAGGCCATAATCTTGGGGGTTTCACCAGTGTCTATCAGACCAGTAAGCCAGGTCTTTTTTTTTTTTTCCCCTCATGATTTTGAGTTTCGTTCCACAGTTTCAATAAGCATTATATATATATATATATATGTTTATACACACACACACACATACATATATATGTGTTA
>NW_006922121.1:977425-979033 GCF_000298275.1 Orycteropus afer afer
ATAAAGTATTATATATATATTATATATATATGATATATCTATACATGTATAAGTATGTGTATATACATGTACATACATTATATATATGATATATATATTATATATATACACACATATGTGTATATATATGTGTGTGTGTGTAGACACATACACACACACACACACACATATAATGCATAATGAAACTGTGGAACGAAACTCAGAATCATGGGGCAGGGGAACTCACTACCATCCAGTTGTTTCCGACTCATAGTGATCCCCTTTGGGTTTCTGAAGCAGTAAATCTTTACAGAAATAGATTGCCCAATCTTTCTTGTGTGGAGTGGCCGGTGGGTTTGAACCACGAAGCTTCTGCTTAGCACTCAAATGCCTTGGGTGCTACACCACCAGAGCTCCTTACGAGGCATGAAAATCGTGTGGTATTTTAAGAACTGCAGATTGTTATCAGTGTGCTAAGGTCAGAATAAGTAGATGGATGAAGCAAAGGGTTTCGTGTCCGGCCATGATTTTGGACTTTACTCTGAGGCAAGTAGAGTTCTCGAAGAATTTTTAAACAGAAGAACAATAACGTATTTAAGTTTGACATGCACACTTGTATACTTTATAACCACCTCACATTTAACATGGACCAAACAATATTTTACATTTCTTCCTGACACTTGTTTTTCCCCCAGACTTCCTCATCTCAGTGAAGGGCAATCCCATGTACGAGTTACTCAAGTCAAAAATGTAGATTCCTCCCTTAATTTGCTCTTTCCCTCACTCTTCATATCCAGATTAGAAGCCAACCTAGCTGACATTGACTACTAAACATGTTGATCCATCCAAATTTCTCCACACCACACCTAGTAAAGTAAATGAAATTGGTCTCATTTTATTGTATTTTTTCTGTAGTAGCCCTCAAAATAATTTAAAATCTGGATCTATGTCTTTTTTTTTTCTATTAACTTAAGTATTTTGTTGTTGTTGTTGCTGTTAGGTGCTGTTGAGTCATCTCCGACTCATAGTGACCCTAAACGCAGCAGAATAAAACACTGCCCAGTCACATACCAGCTCTGTGATCCCTGCTATACTTGAACCCATCACCACAGCCACTATATCAATCCATCTCATTGAGGGCCTTCCCCTCTTTCATTGACCCTCTACCCTACCAAGCATGACATCCTTCTCCAGGGAATGGTTCCTTCTTACAATATGACCAAAGTAGGTGAGACAAAGTCTGGCAATTTTGCCCTCCAAAGAACATTTTGGCTGCATTTCCTCCAGGACAGATCTTTTAGTTCTTTTAGCAGTCCACAGTACTTTCAGCATTCTTTGCCAGTACCACAACTCAAAGCATCAATTCTTCTTTGATCTTCCTTATTTATTGTCAAGCTCTCACAAGTATATAATGAGACTGAAAATGCCATGGCTTGTGTCAGGTGCACCTTAGTCCTCAAGGAGACATCTTTGGTCCTCAGCACTTGAAAGACTTCCTTTGCAGCAGATTTGCCAAGTGCTATATGTCGTCTGTGGTGACATGTAGACGTGAGTTTTGAGGCTGAGCCTCTGGTGTTAAAACCCAGCGAGATGCACCTGGTGCATAGGTAACAGCCAGTTTATAGACTG
>NW_006922121.1:981918-991246 GCF_000298275.1 Orycteropus afer afer
TTCTCCGTTTATCGTAACACTGCTTATAGGTCTAGTTGTGAGGATTTTTGTTTTCTTTATATTGAGATGTAATCCATACTGCAGACTGTATTCTTTAATCTTCATCAGTAAGTTCTTCAAGTCATCCTCACTTTTGAAAAACAACTTTGTGTTGTCAGTATATCACAGGTTGTTAATGATTCTTCCTTCAATGCTGATGCCACATTCTTCTTCATATAGTCCAGCTTCTCAGATTATTTGCTCAGCATAAAGATTGAGTAAGTATGGTGAAAGGATACAACCTTGACAGACATCTTTCATGATTTTACTCATGTGGTATCCCCTTGTTCCATTCAAATGACAGCCTCTGGTCTATGTACATGTTCCTCATGAGTACAATTAAGTGTTCTGGAATTCCCATTCTTTTCAATGTTACCCATAATTTGTTATGATCTACACAATCAAATGCTTTTGCATAGTCAATAAAACACAAGTAAACATCTTTCTGATATTCTTTGCTTTGAGCCAAAATCTATCTGACATAGGCAATGATATCCCTCATTTCACCATACTCTTCTGAATCCAGCTTGCATTTCTGGAAGTTCTCTGTCAATATACTGCTGCAACCATTTTTTAATTATCTTCAGTTACATTTTACTTGCATGCAATATTAATGATATTGTTTGATAATGTCCACATTCTGTGGGATCACTTTCTTTGGAATGGGTACAAATATGGTACAGTTGGCCAGGTAGCTTGTCTTCTAAATCTCTTGGCATAACCGAGTGAGTGCCTCTAGTGGGGCATCCATTTGTTGAAACATCTCAATTAGTATCCTGTCAGTTCCTGGAGCCTTGTTTTTTGCCACTTCCTTCAATGCAGCTTCAACTTCTTCCTTCATTACCCTTGGTTCTTGATCATATGCCACCTCCTGAAATGGATGAACATTGACCAATTGTTTTTGGTACAGTGACTCTGTGTATTCCTTCTATCTTCTTTTCAGGTTTCCTGCCTCAGTCAATATTTTGCTAATAGAATCTTTCAATATTGCAACTCGAGGCTTGATTTTTTTCTTCAGTGTTTTCAGGTTGAGAAATGCTGAATGTGTTCTTCCCTTTTGGTTTTCTAACTCCAGGTCTTTGCACATTTCATTATAATAATTGACTTAATATTTTCAAGCTGCTCTTTTAAATCTTCTGTTCAGCTCTTTTATCTTGTCATTTCTTCCATTTGCTTTGGGCCTCTCCATTCAAGGGCAAGTTTCATTGTATCTTCTGGCATCTATTTTGTCTTTTTCTTCCTTTCCTGTCTTTTTAATGACCTTTTGCTTTCTTCATGGATGATGTTCTTGATGTCATCCCACGATTCCTCTGGTTTTCAGTCACCTGTGTTCAAAGCGTCAAATCTATTCTTTAGATGATCTCTAAGTTCAGGAGGGATATATTCAAGGTCATATTTTGGCTCTTGTGGACTTGTTTTAATTGTCTTCAACTTCAAGTTGAACTTGCATATGATCAGTTGATGGTTTGTTCCACAATCAGTTCCTGGCCTGATTTTGGCAGAAGATAGTGAGTTTTTCCATTACCTCTTGCTACAAATGTAGTCAGTCTGATTCCTGTGTACTCCTTCTGGTGAAGTCCACATATATAGCCACCATTTGTGTTGCCGAAAAAGGTATCTTCAATGAATAAGTACTTGGTCTTGCAAAATTTTATCATGTGATCTCCAGCATTGTCACCAGGGCCAAATTTTCCAACTACCGGTGATTCTTCTTTGTTTCCAACTTTTGCATTCCAGTCACCAGCAATAATTTACACATCCTGATTGCATGTTCAGTCAATTTCAGACTGCAGAAGTTGGTAAAATCTTCATTTTCCTCATCTTTGACTTTGGTAGTTGGTGTGTAAATTTCAATAATAGTGGTATTAACTTGTCTTCCTTGTAAGGCTATGGATATTTTCCTATCATTGACAACATGGTACTTCAGGACAGATCTTGACACATCTTTTGTGATTATGAATGCCACACCATTCCTCTTCAATTTGTCATTCCCAACATAGTCGATCATGTGATTGTCTGATTCAAAATGTCCCAAACCAGTCCATTTCAGCTCACTAATGCCTAGGATATCAATCTTTATGTGTTCTACTTCATTTTTGACAACTTCCAGTTTTCCTGGATTCATATTTTGTTCATTCCATGTTCTGATTATTTATGGATGTTTGCAGCTGTTTCTGCTCAATTTGAGTCTTGCCTTGTCAGCAAATGGTGGTCCTGAAAGGCTTACTTTACCCATATCATTAAGTTTGGTTCTACTCTGAGGAGACAGCTCTTTCCCAGTCCTATTCTGAGTGCCTTCCGACCTAACAGGCTCATGTTTTGGCACTGTATCGGACACTGTTTCTGGGCTATTCATAAAGTTTCCCAGTAATATATCAGACAGTGTTTCTCTGCTGTTAATGAGGTTTTTCCTGACCAATTCTTTGAGAAGTGGATGGCCTCTTCCTTCTTCTGAGTCTGTTTCCATCTGTAAGCTGCATTAAAATCTGTGCACCGTATGCAGCCCAGCAGGTATTTGAAACACTGGTGCCACAGCCTCCAGCCTCACAGCAGCATGCAAGCCACCACAATAAAACAAACTGACAAACAAGTTTGTTTGCCTTAGCAGTTCAAAACCTCTCCATCTTTCCCTTACCTAGTTGCTGCTGCCATCAATCCCTGCTTTCCTTCCTTCCTGTCTCTGAAGTAGGGGCTATCTGTCTCCCTCCCCTTACCTGGATCCTGCCACCATCCTGTCAGCTCCAGCTGTCCCTTCTTCCCTCCTTTGGGGTGAGAGCTGTCTGTCTCCGTCCCCTTACCTGGATCCTCCCACTGTCAGCCTTGGCTTTCCCTCCTTCCTGCCTTTTAATATACTCTATATAAGATCTTTCCAAAAACCAAAAATCAAATCCAATGCCATTGAGTCATTTCTGACTCCTGACAACCTCCTTTGGGTTTCCAAGGCGGTAAATCTTTACGTAAGTAGATTGCCTCATGTTCCTCCCATGGAGCAACTGGTGAGTTTGAATCTCTGATCTTTTGGTTAGCAGCCAAATACCTTACCCTTATCTCTGATATTGTATTTTTTTTTTTTTTTCTGTTTATTTGCTTGGTTTTATGTGTCTACTTCTAGAATGTAAATTCCCTCATATTAAAAATTGGTCTTGATTATAGGACAGTGAAACAATTCTGTATGATATTGGAAAGGTGGACCCATGGCATGATGAGTTTGTGAAAACCCATAGAACTGTACAACATGAAGAGTAAATCATAATGTAAACTATAGACTTCAGTTAATCATAATGAATCAAAACTGGTTTATCAATTATAACAAGTGTAATACACCATAAAATGTTGTTAGTTGCCATTTTGTCAGTTCTGACTCATTGCGATTCCACGTACAGCAGAACACAACAGTGCCTGGTCCTGTGTCAGCCACACAATCCTAGCTATACCTGAGTCCATAGTTGCAGCAACATTAATAATAGGGAAACTGTGGGCAGGGAGAGTAGGTGTATATGAGAACACTTTGTGCTTACTCTTCAATTTTTCTGTAAACCAAAAACTGCCAAAAAAGGTCTATTACTTATAAAATAAACAAAAACAAAAAACAAAAGTAGTCTTGTTCACTTTTTTTTTTTTAATCACCTTGCAAAGAGAATACTGTAAAGACATTTGTTTTGAATTAATGGATGAAACATAAGAATGATTATTCCAGAGACAGTGCAAACAAAGAATGGTTTAGAGAGAGTCAAGACTGGAGACAAGAGCAGTGTTGTGGGTTGAATTTTCCCTCAAAAAAAATAATTTAAATCCTACCCCTTGTAACTGTGGATGTGAATTTATTTGGAAATAACATCTTTGCAGATGAAATTTGTTAACATGAGGTCAAACTGGAGTAGGCTGGATCCTAATCTAATGTGACTGATATGTTTTATGAAAAGAGAAAACCCACAGAGACAGGCAGGAAAGGTGAGAAGTTGATGATGTAGGGAGAGATTGGAGTTATGTTCCCACAAACTAAGGAACACCTGGAATTATCATAAAACAGAAAAAATAAAAAAGGATCTTCTCCAAGAGCCTAGGAAGGCAACATGAGCATGTAGGCACCCTGAATTTGAACAGTTCTCTAGAACTGTGACAGAATAAATTTCAGTTATTTTAAGCTACCTCCTTAACTTGTTACACAAGCAATTGAAAGGATCTTAGAAAAAGCTCCTTCTTATGCCCACTGCTCTGATTTTAGCTGTACCTCTGATGGGAAGTTCCTGTGCACATGGACAAAATCCCATTTCAAGTGGCTCTCTTGCAATAACCAGAGGAAAAACTTACTTGCAGTTGACTTCCCTTCCTTCCCTGTCTCTCTCCCATAGCACTCATTTTGACCCATGAGTTCTCCTTCATTAGCATTGGAAAATCAAAACAAAATAAGCCATTTTTCCTAATCAGTATGAGTGGTGATGAAGATTTTCAGGTAATTTGGGTAATGAAATTGACTAGACTTCAGGACTGTTTCAGTGAGATGATAGGGGAAATTGTAACAGGCAGGTTTCAAGATTGATTCTCAGGTGTATGTATGTAGTACATTCTGATGGGAAATAGGAAGAGAGCAAAGATGATTAATCCAAAAGTGAAAACATTCAGGACAGAGCTAAATGTACAAGCATGCAACTCAGAATAAAAATTGGGAGAGCAACTAAAGTTGGTTGGTCACTTTCAGTTTTCTGTGGAACATAGTTATAGTAATGGGAAAAGAAGATCCCACAGGGGAGATGAGTAGAATGAGAAAGCCAGAGGAATAAGAACAGATCCCTCCAAGTTCTGAAACTGAAAGAAAAAAAAAAAAAATTGCCACACCTAAATGGTCCCAGCTATTCAGAGGTACAATATTTCCATTGGTTAATAATTGATATTAGGCACATAAGCTGTTATGGATTGAATTGTGTCCCTCATACAAATCTGTCAACTTGTCTGGGCCATGATTGTCAAAAGTTTGGTAGTTATGTAATAGTGTAATCACCCCTATGATGTGATCTGATCTGATCAGCCTTGATCTCATGTAAGGGGATTAGGATGGGATGCAGTACACTTATTCAGATCATAGTACTGATCTCATGTAAGGGGAGTTTCTCTGGGGTATGGCGTGTATCAATTTCTATCTTAGTAGAGATAAAAGGAGAGAGAAGCTGGCGGAGAGAGACTACCACCAAGAAAGAAGAGCTATGAATGAAGTACATCTGTTGGATTCAATGTCCCTATGCTGAGAACCTCCTGTACCCAGAGGAAAATAGACACCAAAACACATGGAGATCTCTGAGGAACACCAGGCATGGATCTTGAAAGGAGTCATATATATTCCCCTAGATCCTACAGGGGAGCTCTGGTAGCATAGTGCCTAAGGCACTTGACTGCTCACCAGAAGGCTGGTGGTTCAAACCCATCAGCCACTCCTTGGAAGGAAGATTGGGCAATCCTACTTCCGTAGTGACACTGCCTCGGAAACCCAAGGAGGGGTTGTTATGAGTCAGGGCCGACTCGATGGCACATAACAACAACAACAACAAGATCCTACAGAGAGGGGGAAAAAACAAAAAACAAACAAACAAAAAAAAACCTCTCCTGTATCTAGTGACTGGAATTTGGACTTCTAGCTTCCTAAACTGTGAGAGAATAAATTTCTGTTTGTTAAATAATCTATCTGTGGTACTCATTATAGTAGAACTAGATAACTAAGACAATGTTCTAAAGCCAAATTTATGTGAAGACAGAGTTAAACATATATAAATATAGTTCTAATGACGAAATAATTTTGACATTTTAAGATACTAATAAGAGGAGTTCCAGCAAGATGGTGGACTAGGAAGAAAGACTGCACAGACCCTCTTCAACAAAGAAAAGGGAAACCAATTAACACAGACACAGAAGATAATCCTGGACCCCTGAGCCTTGAAGGGAAGGATATAGAAGTAGACTAAACCCCAACTAGCAGAAGAATTAACTGGAGAAGAACAAGGCTCCGGGAATTGATGGAATACCGATTGAGATCTTTCAACAAACAGTTGCCCCATTGGAGACACTCACTCAGTTATGCCAAGAGATTTGGAAGACAGCTACCTGGCCAACTGACTGGAAGAGATCCATATTTGTGCCCATTCCAAAGAAAGGTGATCCCACAGAATGTGGAAATTATAGAACAATATCATTAATATCACACGCAAGTAAGATCTTACTGAAGATAATTCAGAAACTTTTGCAGCAGTATATTGACAGAGAACTTCCAGAGGGTCAAGCCGGATTCCGAAGAGGACGTGGAACAAGGGATATCATAGCTGTTGTCAGATGAATCTTGGCTCAAAGCAAAGAATACCAGAAAGATGTTGACTTGTGTTTTATTGACTATGCAAAGGCATTTGATTGTGTGGATCATGACAAATTATGGATAACATTGAGAAGAATGGGAATTCCTGAGCACTTGGTTGTACTCATGAGGAATATGTACCTTGACCAGGAGGCTGTCGTTCAAACAGAACAAGGGGACACTACATGGTTTAAAATCAAGAACAGAGTGTGTCAGGGTTGTATTCTTTCTCCACACTTATTCAATCTATATGCTGAGCAAATAATCCGAGAAGCTGGACTATATGAAGAAAAACGTGGTATCAGGATTGGAGAAAGAATCATTAACAACCTGAGATATGCAGATGATACAACTTTGCTTGCTGAAAGTGAGGATGACTTAAGGCACCTACTGATGAAGGTTGAAGAATACAGTCTGCAGTATGGATTACATCTCAATATAAAGAAAACAAAAATCCTCACAACTGGACCAATGAGCAGCATCACCATAAATGGAGAGAAGATTGAGGTTGTCAAAGAATTCACGTTGGTTGGTTCTACAATCGATGCCAACAGAAGCAGCAGTCAGGACATTAGACGATGTGTAGCATTGGGAAAGACAACTGTGAAGGAACTGTATCAAGTGTTGAGGAGCAAGGATATCTCCTTGAGGACTAAGGTGCGCCTGACACAAGCCATGATATTTCCAATCACCTCGTATGCATGTGAGAGCTGGACAATGAATAAGGAAGACTGAAGAAGAGTTGATGCTTTTGAGTTGTGGTGCTGGTGAAGAATGCGGAAAGTACCGTGGACTGCTAAAAGAACTAATAGATCTGTCCTGGAGGAAGTGCAGGCAGAATGCTCCTTGGAATCAATAATGGCCAGACTTCGTCTCACCTAGTTTGGTCATGTTGTCAGAAGGGACCATTCCCTGGAGAAGGATGTCATGCCTGGTAGGGTGGAGGGTCAATGAAGGAGGGGGAGGCCTTCAGTGAGATGGATTGACACAGTGGCTGCCATGATGGGCTCAAGTATAGCAGGGATTGTGGGTCTGGTGCGGGATCGGGAAGTGTTTCATTCTGCTGTGCATGGGGTCGCTATGAGTCGGAAATGACTCGACGGCACTTAACAACAACAACAAGCAGAAGAATTTGCGTGAAAATACCAAAAAAGGAGACATACTGCCAGCTGCAGTCTGGCAGCAATCCTGAGCGATCCTGACAGCTTGGAGATTCCTGAGTGGTGGTAGGACCTAAGAATTAACCTAAAAATCAGCACTGCTAGCCAAACACTGCATGGAGGACTCCTCTGGTGGCTGGGGAATAAACAGAGAAGGTGAAGAGAAAGGTGGGCTGAGCTGTGGACTTTTGCTGGTGTGGAGGATGCCGCCATTTTGAAGGTCTAAAAGTGGCTTGACTATTTTGGATATTTAAAGAGACAGTGCTCTGGCAGATTCCTGGAGCTTAAGAACACATTCTGCTTTCCAGCAACCCCAAGGACACTCTAGACCTGCAAGACTGAAAAGGTCCAACATTCCTCTTGTTACTCTTATATCCCACACTTGCTGGATAAACGGAGGTGCAGCCATCCCCCACTCCCACCTACCTTCTGGCCCACAGCAACTTCATCACAGTCTGTGTGCTCAGGCAGAGCCTGGGTGCCCTGCTCTGTCCTCCACTGATTTGTTTTTTCTCTTTTTACTTTTATTATTTTCCTTTCTTTTTTTCTGATTAGTTTGCTTGTATTTGTCTTTTTAAAACAACTCTTATTATTAATAATTTTGTCCTTCTTACTATTATTCTTAAATTTCCCCTCCCAGGTCCTAGTTTTCAGCATTTTTTCTTTCCCTGTTCTTGGGTGAAGTTTTTTTTTTTTAATTTATTTTTCCCCTTTTTTTCTCATGGTTAACCCCATTCCTTGTTTTTCTCTTTGCATTTTCCCATTTTTTTTCCTTCATTATTCTCCTTCTGTACCTTTTTTCTTTTAGTGCACTATCACCATATATTGCAGGTTTTCTTGTTTTTTCTTCTTCTTTTTACCTTTTTTGGTTACTGTTCCTGTGTGATTACATGGTGTGTTTTTTGTCCATGTGCTTTTAGATTTTTGATGTTTATTCAATTGATCAAGAGATGATAAAGGAAGTCCTTTGAACAAAGAACCAAAAATAGCAAATAACAACTGACAATTAATACATAAGATGACATAACCTTGAAACCACATCTATGGACATATCCAAAGTAAAATGAACTTACAAGATTGTGAACAGGGCACCAGAGACATCAATTGGCAAGTGAGGACAACTACAAATAAAAAGAGGGAAAAGACTGTGTAGTTACAGAACTTCTAAATGGTGAGGAAGTTAAGAGAGTTGCAAGATAGAATGGACTGTTCTAAACTTGGGGAGAAAATTATAAATCATAGAGTAACCTCAAAGAAAAATGATAAACTTTCATATCACAATAAAAAAGAGGACAAGCACAAATATTCAGCATATACTAAAACAAAACAACAAAAGAAAGGATAACACCATTCATAAACATTATGAGCTCAACACAGAAAATAATATGAAACAAAGATACCAGGGACACCATGAAAAAACACATACAAAAATGACAGCAACCAATGCAAACTCATCAATAATTACCCTGAATGTTAATGGATTAAATGCACCACTCAAGAGACAGAGAGTTGCAGGTTGGGTAAGAACATAAAACCCATCAGTACGCTGCCTACAAGAGACACACATTAGAGATAAAAACAAAAATAGACTAAAAATCAAAGGCTGCAAAAAGATATATCAAGCAAATGGCAACTGTAAGAGAGAAGGAGTGGCAATATTAATTTCTGATCAAATTGACTTTAAGACAAAAACCACCATATGAGACAAGGAAGGACATTATATAATGATTAAAGGATCAATTGACCCTGAATATATAACCATAATAAATATCTATGGACCCAATGAAAGAGC
>NW_006922121.1:992512-1006288 GCF_000298275.1 Orycteropus afer afer
GAGGCCTTCAAGGAGATGGATTGATACGGTGGCTGCAATGATGAGCTCAAGTATAGCAAGGATTGTGGGGCTGGCGTGGGATAGGGCAGTGTTTCGTTCTGCTGTGCATGGGGTTGCTATGAGTCGGAAATGACTCGATGGCACTTAACAACAACTACAACAACATCAACATAATATCCTTTCTAGATTTTACTTATTTGAAACAGAGAAAATGCACAAGGAATGAAAACAAACAAACAGGAAAAAAAAAACAAAAAAAAAAAAACCTTGAATGCATATTGTCCAAACCTAACACTGAGAAGTCTGCCAAGGATATATGTTCACTCACTGATTCATTCAACATAGATATACTGAGAATCATTAGTTAGTGGGTTGAATTACATCCACCAAAAATATATGTCAACTTGGCGGGGCCATGACTATAAGTTGTTTGGCAGTTATGAAATGATGCAATCATCCCACATGATGAGATAGCCAACCAGTTGTAAGAGAATTAGTCAGGTGAAACACTCTTTCTCAGGTTACAGCCCTGATTCTATGTAAGGGAAGTTTCCCAGGACATGGCCTGGATCATCTTTTAGCTTACAAGACATAAAAGGAGAGAGAAGGGAGTAGAGATCTACTACCACCAGAAAAGAAGAGCAGAGTACATCTTCAGACTTAAGATTCCTGTGGCAAGAACTTTCTAGATTGGAGGAAAGACTGATGAGAGCACTCTTAGAGATCTGCAAGGAACACTGCATACACTGATTGAAACAAGACAAGAACTTTCCTCCAGAGCCTACAGAAAAAGGTCTCTTTTTATTGTTGGCATCCTGTATTCAGACTTCTAGCATCCTAAACTGTGAAAAAATAAATGTCTGTTTGTTAAAAACACCCCCTTATGATATTTCTGTTATAGCAGCACTATATAAATAAGAGATATTATTCTATATGCTAGAAATATAGTAATAAAAAGAGATGTAACAATATGCTCCCTTTCTTGGCTATTCAGTGAGAAAATTCATAGCACTTCTGCTATTAATGTAAATTAAGCCTGGTATATAAGACCCAATTAAGAGCGGTCCATCTGTTCAACTATCAGATTTGAAATTTATTTTCCTATAAACCAGAAATCCAAACCCACTATTGTGGACTTGATTTCTACTCATAGAGACATTGTAAGAAGAGTAGAACTGCCTAACAGAGCTTCCAAAGTTGTGAATCTTTATCTAAGCAAACTAAAGAAATTAGCAGAGCAGCTGGTGGATTTGAACTGATGACCATTTGGCTAGCAACTGAATACTTTAACCACTGTGCTACCAAAGGTCATTTGTTTTCCTATAGTAGGTAAAAAGAGTAAATAAAACAAGGATAGTTTTGATTATGGCACAAGAATTAGAAGTTTTATCTAAAAGTATATTTCATAAGAATTTAATGAAGGTTCTGACAGTCAGGATTTTAGAGACAAAGAAAAACAATGAACAATGACAAAACAACAACTACCACTATGTTTTCTAAAAAAAACCCTGCTTTGCTGACAATCATAAAGGACATAGAACAAGGTATATCATGGCTGATGTCAATTGAATCTTGGCTGAAAACAATATCAGGAAAATGTTTACCTGTGTTTCATTGACAAAGCAAAGGTATTCAACTGTGTGGATCATAACAAACTGTGGAAAATAGTACAAAGAATTCCAGAAGATGTAATTGTGGTCATGTAGAACCTGTATATAGACCAAGAAGCAGTTGTTCGAGCAGAACTAGAGTGTATGGCATAGTTTAAACTCAGGAAAAGTGTGCATGAGGGTTGTATCATTTACCATATTTGGTCATTCTTTATGCTGAGCAATTAATTCAAGAAACTAGACGATATGAAGAAGAATACAACATCGTGATTAGAAGAAGACTCATTAACAACCTACACTATGCAGATGAGACAACTTTGCTTGTTGAATGTGAAGAAGCACTTACTGATTAAGATCAAAGACTACAGCTTTCAGAATGGATTCCACCTCAACATAAACAAAAATTGTCACAACTGGACAATACACACACACACACACACATAAATGGAGAAGATTGAAGTTGTCAAGTATTTTGTTTTATTTGGATTCGTAATCAATCCTGTATAGAAGCAGCAGTCAAAAAATCAAATAATGTACTGCATTGGGTAAATCTTCTACAAAAGACCATTTTAAAGAGTTAATAAGCAAAGATGTCATTTCAAAACCAGGGTGTCCCTAAGCAAGCCATAGTATTCAATTGTCTCAAAGCCCTGGTGGTGTAGAGCTTAAGGGATTTGACTGCTAACCAGCAGGATCGTGGTTCGAACCCACCAGCCACTCCTCAGAAGGAATATTGGGCAATACACTTCCTTAGAGATACCACCTCAGAAACCCAAGGAGGGGAGGGGTCACTATGAGTCAGGTCTGACTTGATGGTAGTGAGGTTTTTTTTTTTTTTTTTTTAAATCGATGCATTTGAGTTATAGTGTGGGCAAAGGATATTGAATATCTCATAGACTACCAGAAAAATGTATAAATCTGTCTCAGAAGAGGTAATGCCAAAATGCTCCTTAGAAGTAGGGATGGCAAGACTTCATTTCATGTATTTTGGACCAGTTCCTGAAAAAGTATATCATGCTTAGTTAAGTATAGGGTTAGTGAAAAGATGTTTCTTAAGGAAATGGATTGGCACAGTGGCTGCAATACTGATCTCAAATGTGGCAATGATTGCAAGGATGGCACAAAGCAGGACATTTGTTTTTCCTCTTATACACGGGGTGACCCTGAGCAAGAAATGACTGAACTGACAGCACCCAAAAACAACAAGAAGAGGATATAATATGAATAATATAGGAATATCATATAGTAATTGGGAATACTTTTGTTCAGTCACCAACTCCAGACCACTAGAAAGTGAAATAAAGAAAATAATCAACTCATATGGGAATTGTTAAGGTTCAAAGCCCCACCTGGAGTTGTTTCGGTTTTCTCCTCCATGAATCCTGCTTTAGTATTTGGAAGGTTATTTCTTTTTCTGAAAGTTTCTTGTCTTCAAAGACTCTCAGATTTCCTTGGCACAGACATAATTGTTGTTACTCAAGGGGAAGAACTATTTATATCCTGATTTAGCTATTGGTTATCTGACTTACTAAGGAGCTCTGTTGGCAAAGAATGAAAATATCATGGACTGCCAGAAGAATGAACAAATCTGTCTTGGAATAAGTGCAACCAGAATGCTCCTTGGAAGCAAAAATGGCCAGACTTTGTCTCACCGACTTTGGTCATGTCGTCAGAAGTGACCATTGCCTGGAGAAGGATATGCCTGGTAAAATAATAGTTGTTGTTGTTATGTGCCATTGAGTCAGACCTGACTCACAGCTACCCCTTCTTGGGTTTCTGAGGCAGTATCACAATGGAAGTAGATTGCCCCATCTTCCTTCCGAGGAGTGGCTGGTGGGTAAAGTAGAGGGTCAATGAAAAAAGGGAAGACCCTCAACAAGATGGATTGAAACAATGGCTGCAATGATGGGCTCAAGAATAGCAAGGACAGCGTGGATGGTGTATGAGTGGGCAGTGCTTCATTCTGTTGTACGTAGGGTTGCTATGAATTGGAGTCAACTTGATAGCACCTAACAGCAACAAAAACAAGGAGATCTGGTGATGTAATGGTTAAGGTATTTGGCTGATCACCAAAGTGTCGGTGGTTAGAACCCAACATCTGCTCCATGGAAGAAAGATGAGTCAGTCTGCCTGTGTAAAGATTTACAGCCTTGGAAACCCCAGGGGGTCGCTATGAGTCAGAATCGACTCAATGGCAGTGAGGTTTTTCTTTTTTTTTTTTTTTTTTCCTAACTTACTAGATATCTCTATGATACTTGATACTGCTGACCATGTCCTCTTTAATATATTGCTTTAATGGCATTGTTATTTTCTGCACTCATTTCATTTGTGTTATTCCTTAAACTAATTTACCTTTACTCCCTTATTAATATAGATATTACCCATGATCTCTCAGTCATTTCTCCTTTTACTCATCAATGAAATATGATTTCAAGATTCTTAGCTGGTGTGAAGGGTTAAAATATGTTGCTAAAGAATATATTTGCCATTAATTAATCCATTCATTAATTCATTAAATATTTAACTAAGGGTCTATTTCTATATATACATTTTAATTCTTGGTCCAACATGTGACCTCATTATTCTACCACCATATCTGGAAATATAATTACTATTAGAGGTATCTCAGCAGAATTCTAAGTGCACTGTTATTCAACAGATGACAATGAACAAAAATTACAGAAAAGCAATGGAAATAAAATAAAGGGAAAGACAAAAAATTAATTGGAGAAACATTGTGACAGCTCAGAGAATTCACAAATAAGGAGGTAGTTGGGCCTTGGGAACAAGTTAGAAGGTATTCATTTCAGTAGGAGCTCTCGTGGCACAGTGCCTAAGGCATTTGATGGTTAACGAAAGTTGGCAGTTCAAACCCACCAGTCACTCCACAGAAGGAAAATGAGGCAATTTACTTCTGTAAAGATTTACCACCTTGGAAACCCAATAGGGGTCACTGTGAGTCATAATTGACTCAATGGCAGTGCATTTGGTTTGTTTTTTTATACATTGCACCAAGTAGAATATAATCAAAACCCAATGGTATTGTCAGAAGAATCCCAAGCTACAATGAAGGAACTGGCAGAAAACAAGGTTCCAAGAATTGATGGACTACTCACTGAGATGTTTCAACAAACAATTGTAGTTCTGGAGGTGCTCACTTGTTCATGCCAAGAAATTTGGAAGACAGATGCTAAGCCAACTGACAGGAAGAGATCTATATTTGTGACCATTCCAAAGAAAAGTAGAGGCAAAATAGAGGGTCAGCAAAAAAGGAGACCCAACAGAAAATGGTAATTATTGAATAATATAATTAATGCCACATGCAAGTAGATTTTGCTGAAAATGATTCAAAAATTTTTACAGCAGTACATTGACAGGAAACTGACAGTTCAAGCTAAATTTAGAACAGGACATTTAGAACAGAGATATCATTACTGATGTAAGATGGATCTCGCTGAAAGAAAAGAAGCAGAAAGATGTTTACCTGTATTTTATTGACTATGGGAAGGCATTTGACTGTGTGGATCATAATAAATTATGGATAACATTGCAAAGAATGGAAATTATGGAACAGTTCATTGTGCTCATAATGAGCTTGTACATAGACCAAGAGGCTACTGTTTGAACAAAACACAACAGAACAAGGGAATATTGTATGGTTTAAAATCAGCAAGTGTATCTTTTCACTATACTTATTCAATCGGTATGTTGACCAAATATCTGAGACACTGGACTATACAATGAAGACTCATTGGCATCAGGATTGGAAGAGGACTCATTGGCATCAGGATTGGAGGAAGACTCATTAACAACCTGCAATATGCAGATAACACAACCTAGCTTGCTGAAAGTGAAGACTTGAAGCACTTACTGATGAAGATCAAAGACTACAGCCTTCACTTCAGTATGGATTGCACCTCAACAAAAAGAAACAAATATCCTCACAATTGGAGAATAAGCAACATCATGATAAACCGATAAAAGTTTGAAGTTGTGAAGGATTTCATTTTGGTTGGATCCACAGTCAGTGCCCATGGAAGTAGCTGTCAAGAAATCAAAAGACGTATTGCAATTGGCAAATCTGCTGCAAGCAACCCCTTTATAGTGTTAAAGAGCAAAGACGTCACTTTGAAGACTACCATGCATTTGACAAAAACCATGGTATTTTCAATACCTCCTTATGCGTGTGAGAACTAGACAGTGAATAAAGAAGAGTACAGAAGAATTGATGCATTTGAGTGGTTGTGTTGGCAAAGAATATGGAATATACTATGGACTTCTAGAAGAATCACTAGATCTATCTTGGATGAAGTACTACTGGAATGTTCCTTAGAAGTAAGAATGGCCAAATTTCATGTCTGGTACTTTGGTCATGTTTTCAGAAGGGACTGATCCCTGGAGAAGAACATCATACTTCACAAAGTAGAGGGTCAGCAAAAAAGGAGAAGACCCTCCAGGACATGGATTGACACAGTGGCTTCAACCATGAGCTCAAGCTTGGCAATAATTGTTAGGATGGTACAGGATCAGGGAAGTGTTTTATTCTCTTGAACATAGGGTTGCTTTGAGTAGGAAGGGACTCAAGGACATCTAACAAAAACAAAAACATTCAAATGTTCCAGTCTCTGTGCCTGTGTTAGGAGAGTATTGCATTTACATATATGTATGTGTGTGTGTGTGTATATATATATATATAGAGAGAGAGAGAGAGAGAGAGAAAGAGAGAGAGAGAGAGAGAGAGATTTTTTTTTCCCTTTAAGATCTATAGACAAGCTAGGGAAACTTTCTCGTTGCTATGAATCAGCTGGTTTTGCTGAGGCATGATTGTACTTCTCTACAAGCTATAGATTAGGTGTAGGTAAGTATTATATGCTTTTTCATTCCCCTTGGACTAAAAGCTACCAAAAAAATTCTTCTCCTAGTGGATCCCTGGAATAAACCAGTGTGATTATAAATAAGAATGCCTATAAATTTCTTAAAGAACTGTGGTGGCATAGGTTGATGGTTCAAACCCACCAGCCACTCCATGGGAAGAAGACTGGGCAATCTACTCCCATAAAGATTTACCACCTCACAAATTCAAAGAGGTCACTATGAGTCAGAATCTATTTGATTGTAGTGAGGTGTTTTTTTTTTTTTTTTTTTTTAAATTCCTTAGCTTGCAAGTACTGTATTGTTCTTCCAATCCTCACACCACTGGCTAAGGTAAGTCTCAAGGCCAAGCCTAGCAGTAATGCAAAAAAAAAAAAGAAAGAAATACACTCTGCCTACAGTGGAAGACCCACCTCTCATCTGTCAGTTTGTTGTACTGTGGTGGCTTTTGTGTTGCTGTGAGGCTGGAAGCTATGCCACCATATTTCAAATAGCTGCAGAGTCACCCGTGGTGGACAGGTTTCAGCAGAGCTTTCAGCCTAAAACAGACTTGGAAGAAGGAAGGGGTCATCCACTTCTCAAAGAATTGGCCAGTGAAAACCATATAAATAGCAGTGAGACACTCCCTGATATATTACTGGAAAAATTTAAGAATAGCCTTGAAACATTGTCTGATGTAGTGACAGAAGATGAGCCCCTCAGATCGAAAGTGACTCAAAATATAACTGGGAAAGAGTTGTCTCCTCCAAGTACAGTTGACCTCAATGGAGTGGATGGAATAAGACTTTCAGGACCTGCATTTATTGATGTGGCAAGACTCAAAATGGGAAGAAACAGCTGCAAATATCCACTAATAATAGGAACATGGAATGTACGAAGTATGGATCTAGGGAAATTGGAAGTTGTCCAAAATGAAGTGGAATACATAAAGATCAATATTCTAGGCATTACTGGGATCAAGTGGACTGGTTTTGTCCATTGTGAATCAGACAACCACATGATGTACTACGCTGGGAATGATACATTGAAGAGGAATGACATGGCATTCATAGTCACAAAGAAGGATTCAAGAACTATACTGAAATACAATGCTGTCAGTGATAGCATAACATCCACATGCCTACAAGAAAGACTAGTTAGTGCTACTATTATTCAAATTTATGCACCAACCACCATAGACAAAGATGAGGAAATTGAAGATTTTTACCAACTTCTGCAGTCTGAAATTGACCACATATACAATCAAGATGTATTGATTATCACTGATGATTGGAATGCAAAAGTTGGAAACAAAGAAGAATCAATAATAGTTGGAAAATTTGGCCTTGGTGACAGAAATAATGTGGGAGATTGCATGATTGAATTTTGCAATACCAAGACCTTATTCATTGCAAATACTTTTTTTTTTTTCTTCCAACAAATGAATGCTTGCTATACACATGAACTTTGCCAAATGGCACAAAGGAATCAGATTAATTACATCTGTAGAAGGAGGCTATGGAGAAGCTCAGTATCTTCAGTCAAAACAAGGGCAAGAACTGACTTTGGAACAGACCATCAACTGCTAGCATGCAAGTTCAAGCTGAAGCTGAAGACAATTAAAAGAAGTCGATGAGAGCCAAAATACAACTTTGATTATATCCCTCCTGAATTTAGAGACCATTGAAAGAATAGATTTGACACACTGAACACCAATTACAGAAAACTAGATGAATTGTGGGATTACATTGTTGTTGTTATGTGCCGTTGAGTTGGACCCAACTCACAGCTACCTCTCCTTGGGTTTCCGAGGCAGTATCACCACAGAAGTAGATTGCCCCATCTTCCTTCCGAGAAGTGGCTGCTGGTGGGTTTGAACCGCCAGCCTTTTGGTTAGCATTCAAGTGCCTTAGGCACTATGCTACCAGAGCTCCTGGGATGACATTAAGAACATTATATATGAATAAAGCAAAAGGTCATTAAAAAGACAGGAAAGGAAGAAAATACCAAAATGGATGTCAGAAGAGACTCTGAAATTTGCTCATGAATGGAGAGAAGTTAAAGCAACTGGAAGAAATGACAAGATAAAAGAGCTGAACAGAAAACTTCAAAGAGCAGCTCGAGAAGACAAAGTGAATTATTATAATAAAATATGCACAGACTTGGAGTTAGAAAGCCAAAAGCTAAGAACACACATAGCATTTCTCAACTGAAGGAACTAAAGAAAAAAATTTAGGCCTTGAGTTGCAATGTTGAAAGATTCTATGGGCAAAATATTGAATGATGCAGGAAACATCAAATGAAGATGGAAGGAATACACAGAATCACTGTACCAAAGAGAATTGGTCAATGTTCATCCATTTCGGCAGGTGGTACATGATCAGGAACTAATGGTATTGAAAGAAAAAGTGGAAGTTGCACTGAAGGAACTGGCAAAAAACAAGGCTTCAGGAATTGACAGAATACCCATTGAGATGTCTCAACACATAGATGCCATGTTTGAGGCACTTACTCATCTATGCCAGGAAATTTGGAGGACAGCTACCTGGCCAACTGAATAGAAGAGTTCCATATTGATACCTATTCCAAAGAAAGGTGATCCCACAGAATGTGGAAATTATCAAGCAATATCATTAAGATTGCACGCAAATAAAATCTTGCTGAAGAAAATTCTGAAATGATTGCAGAAGTATATTGACAGTGAACTGCTAAAAATTCAAGCTATATTCAGGAAGAGGACATGTAATGAGAGATATCAGTGCTGATGTCAGATGGATCTTGGCTAAATGCAATGAATAACAGAAAGATGTTTACTTTTGTTTCATTGACTATGCAAAAGCATTTGACTCTGTGGATCATAACAAATCATGGGTACCATTGAGAAGAATAGAAATTCCAAAACACCTAAATGTACTCATGAGGAACCTGGACGTAGACCAGGAGGCTGATGTTCAAACAGAACAAGAGGATGCTGCATGGTTTAAAATCAGGAAAGGAGTGTGTCAGGATTGCATCCTTTCACCATACATGTTCATTCTCTATGCTGAGCAAGTAATCTGAGAAGCTGGACTATATGAAGAAGAATATGGCATAAAAATTGGAGGAAGAGTCATTTACAACCTGTCATATGCAGATGACACAACCTTGTTTGCTGAAAGTGAACATGAGTTGAAGCACTTACTGATGAAAGTTAAAGACTACAGTGTGCAGTATGGACTACTTCTTAACACATGGAAAACAAAAATCCTCACAACTGGACCACTAAGCTGCATCATGATAAATGAAGAAAAGGTTAAGTTATCAAAAATTTCATTTTACTTGGTTCTACTATCAACACCAGTGGACACACCAGTCAAGAAATGAGATGATGTAGTTCCAGGAAAATGTCAGAATAGGCAGACAACCTACACAGAATCTCTTCAATAAAGAAAAAAGGAAGCAATTAACACAGATACAAAAGATAATCTTGAAGCCCTGAACTTGGACAGGAACGATACAGAAGTGGACTAAACCCCCATGAGTAGAAGAACCTGCATGAAAACACTGAAAAAGGAGACATATGGAGTGGTGGTCTGTCAGCAATCTTGATGGCACAGACAGCTTAGATATTGCCAAGTGGTGTTAGGACCTAAGAATTAACCTAAAAATCAGCCCTGCTAGCCAGGGGCTGCATGGAGGACTACACTGGTGGCTGGTGAATAAAGGGGAACAGAGAAGAGAGAGATGGGCTGAGCTGTGGACTTTTGGCTCTCCAGAGGCCCAGCCATTTTGAGTGTTTACAAACAGTTTGACCATTTTAGAAATTAAAATGACATTGTTCTCTCAGATTCCAGGAACCTAAGAATAGCAGTGAAACACTTTCTGAAACATTACTGGAAAACTTCATGAATAGCTCTGGAAAATTTCTGACAAAATGCCAGAAGATGAGTCCATCAGGTTGGAAGAGCTGACTTCTCAGAGTAGAGACAACCTTAATGATATGGATAGACTAAAGCATGCGGGACCTCCATTGGCTGATGTGGCATGACTCAAAATGAGCAGAAACAGATGCAAACATCCTTTAATCATTGGAATATGGAATGTATGAAGTATTAAACTAGGAAAATTGGAAGTTGTCAATAGTTAAATGGAATGCATAAAGATCAATGTCCTAGGCATTAGAGAACTAAAATGGACTGGTTTGGGCCATTCTGAATCAAACAACCATATGAGCTACTATGCTGGAATGATAAATTAAACAGGAATGGTGTGACATTCACTGTCACAAAGAGTGTTTCAAGATCTGTCCTGAAGTACAATTCTGTCAGTGATAGGTTAATATTGATATGTCTACAAGGAAAACCAGTTAATACTACTATTACTCAAATTTACACACCAATCACCAAAGCCAAAGATGAGGAAATTGAAGATTTCTACCAACTTCTGCAGTCTGAAATTAATCAAACATGCAATCAACATGTGTTAATTATCACTGGTGATTGGAATGCAAAAGTTGGAAACAAAGAAGAGCTACTGGCAGTTGGGAAATATGGCCTTGGAGATAGAAACAGTGTTATGATCACATGACAGAATTTTGCAAGACCAAGGACTTATTCACTGCAGATATCTTTTTTCAACATAAGCAATGAATACACATGTGGACTTCACCAGATGGAATACACAGTACTCAGATTGATGACATTTGTGGCAAGAGGCAATGGAGAAGTTCAATATCTTTGGCCAAAACAAGGCCAGGAGAAGATTGTGGAACAGAGCATCAACTGCTCATATGCATGTTCAAGTTGAAGTTGAAAACAATTAAAACAAGTCCATGAGAGTCAACATATAACCTTGATAATATCCCTCATGAATTTAGAGGCCATTTAAAGAATAGATTTGATGCATTGAACACCAATGACCAAAAACCAGACAAATTGTGGGATGACATCAAAAACATCATCCATGAAGAAAGCAAAGGATCATTAAAAAGACAAGACAGGAAGAAAAGACAAAAATGGATGTCAGAAGAGACTCTGAAACTTGCCCTTGTGAGTAGTTGGACTTGTAGGGTCAGGAACACAGTTGCAGGGGACGTCAAGCTCAATTGGCATGACATACTACACAAAAGCATTATTCTACATCCTGCTTTGGTGAGTAGCAAATGAGATCTTAAAAGCTTGCAAGTGGCCATCTAGATGCAATGATGGGACGCTCCTCATCCAGAGCAAAGAAGAATGAATAAAACCAAAGTGCACATGGAATTATGCAAATTAAAATAGCTAAAAAAAAAAAAAAAATAGTCCAAGGGACTGGTACACTGTGCGATCCCCAACCTATATGACTATGAAACCAGAAGAACTACATGGTGTCCAGCTACCACTATCAACCACTCAGAGGAGGTGTATGTAGGAGACCCTGGATAGAGTGGGAGAGAAATGTAGAACAAAATCCAAAATTATTAAAAACAAAAAAAATGGGACAAGGTTTGCTGGTCTGATAGAGTCTGGTGGAACCACTGAGACTATGGTCCTTAGCTGCCCTTCAGGTCTGAAATTGAACCAACTTCTGTGGCTTCAAGCCAAACAAAAGACAGGCATAAGAGCTGAATATTTACATTAGGTTGATACACTCCTTGGAGAGATCAATCATGGGAGAATAGAAGGGCTGTGTATGCACAGAGAGACAGCTTGCAGGGCAGGAGTTCACGGGAGCAAAAGACACAGGGAAGAGTTAACTATGAGGAGGAGGTCGGACGGTGCTGTTGCATTGTGGGAAACTGCAGTGAATGTCATGAGATAAAGTATATGTGAGCTGCTGTATGGAAAGTGAGTTTGCTCTGTAAACTTTCACCAAAATCACAATGAAAATTAAAAAAAAAAAAAAAAAGCAAGAAATTAGATGACATTGCACTGGGTAAATCTTCTGCAAAAGACCTTTTTAAAGTCATAAGAAAAAGATGTCTCTTTGAAGATTAAGGTGTACCTAACACAAGCCATGGTATTTTCAATTGCCTCATATGCATGTGAAAGCTGGGAAATGAATAAGGAAAACCAAAGAAGAGTTAATGCTTTCTGAGTTGTGGGTTTGGTTCCATACTGGGTGGGTTAATGTTGGGGAAGTGTACTGAAAGTACCATGGATTGCCAGAAGAACCAACAAATCTCTCCTGGACAAAGTGCAGCTGGACTGCTCCTTGAAGCAAGAATAACCATACTTTGTCGCACCTACTCTGGTCATGTTGTCAGAAGGGACCATTCCCTGGAGAAGAATAGCATGCTTGGTAAAGTGGAGGGTCAGTAGAAAGGGGAAGGTCTTCAATGAGATGGATTGACATAATGGGTGCAACAATGGGCTTGGGTATAGTGAGTATTGTGAGGCTGACACAGCACCAGGCAGTGTTTCATTATTTTGTACATAGGGTCACTATTTGTTGGAGCCAACTTGATGGCAGCTGACAACGACACAGTGGAAGACACTATGAAGTCACTTGCCCATTAAGAATTGGTAAATAATGATCCTATCCACCAGATTACCTTATTCTGACTAAGAACAACTAATAGCCAAACTTGCTGCCTCCAGATGAGTTTCAACTCATGGGTACCCAGTGTGTTACAGAGCAGAACTGCTCCATATAGTTTTCTTGACTGTAATCTCTACCAAATGAGATATTTAGACCTTCTTTTGTGTGGTGCTACTCGGTAGGTTATGTAGCCTGGTGCTCCAGTGTCTACGACATTTGACTGCTAACCAGAAGTCTGGCTGTTCAAATCCACAAGATGCTCTATGGAAGGAAGAAGGGGCAATCTACTTCTGTAAAGATTTACTGCCTTTGGTTTGGTTTCACACCGGGTGGCTTAGTGAGTAGCTGAGCATTTCTACCCTCATTCTGACTATGTATCTAAATCTCTGTCGTTTTCAGGTGCTGGCAAGTCTGCTCCAAATCAAACCAATCTTATGTTCAACAGAACAAAACATTTCCTGTGCCATCTTCACAATCGTTTGAGTCCATTGTTAGAGCTACTGTGTCAATCCATTTTGTTGACCCCTCTACTTTACCAAACATGATATCCTTCTCAAGAGCTTTGTTGTTGTTGTTGTTGTTATGTGCTGTCGAGTCGGCCCCGACTCATAGCGACCCCTCCTTGGGTTTCCGAGGCAGTTATCACTACGGAATTAGGATTGCCCAACCCAGGAAGCCAAAGAGAAGAGTGTTCAGCCAGGGGGCAGTTTAAGCATAGGCACTGACAAAGGCGGGCTTGTGCTTACTCACTGATCTGCACTGAACACGTTCCCTTGTTACCCTACCGAGAGGGACCAGGTCTTCGGGAGCAAGGTAA
>NW_006922121.1:1006508-1010483 GCF_000298275.1 Orycteropus afer afer
TTCTTTCTATAATTACATTATAATGTTTCACAATTTATAATTACAGTTTTATATACACATCTATTGTTTGCTGTCTATGATTTAATCAAACCAAGGACCCAGTTTTATTCATCTTTGCATTACTACAAGCCAATACTCTTGTTTACACATATTTACTGGACAAATTATAGCATGAATCAATAAACACCAACTTCAAGTGAAGTAGAACACTTGATTATTCATTGACAGAAAATTGGGAGCATGCTAACAAACAATGGAATGCTATGAAGATAAGACCTGGATTTAGAAAAAGCAGAACTGAGAGAATTCAGAGGCAAAGAGTAAGAGGTTAGGACTTTTTGCTAACCCTTGCCAAGGGAAATTGCCTTCTGGAGCCATACACATGCCCTCCAGAATTTCCACCAGGCTAAAGAAGCCAGTCTCCGGTGTATTATAGTGCATGTTTTCTTTCATTTTCTTCCTGTTGTAAAAATGACTCAGTTCTACTTTGAGAGGGAAAGTGTTTATTTTTGCTTTTCAAATAATTTCCTGGAGTAACTGCTATGTTTATTGGGAGGGAAATGGCAAACTTCAAAACTGGCTTTATTAAGGAGAGCATTCTGAGAGAGCTGTAAATACATCATAAAGTGCCTTTCTTCCCCAGGTCTCATTCCTGCTCTTCAGATTATAATTATTAACGTAAACCCTCTAGGGCACTTTCTTGTCATCTCCACCTGAATGTCCTGTCTTGTTTTATCTGTGATCTTTCTCCTGCTTTATTAGTTTAAGGAGCCCTTGGCTACTCTCTAATGAGACAAAATCAGGTTTCAGCAGCCTAGGTCACCCTCAAGTGCTTAAAGATAGAAAGAGGAAAGTTCACTGGGAGGTAAAGGGGGGAAAAAAAGCCCAGCAAAATGAGTTTCTTTAACAGCCTTCTGTAACTACCAAGAACACCTATCTAAGTCTAAATTTTTGTTTTTATTTGACTAAAATTAAAAAAAAAAAAGAATCCCAGCCCCATGATCTTTCCCCTTGGGGGAATCAACCTCCCCTCTATTCTCTCTACCTCTCCTGTGATCTCTAAATGCTAACAAATCTGCTAAACAGAAAGCCCTGGTGTTTCCATCTGGACCCTCAAGTTCTCTGCTTACCACAGTTGGCCTGGGGTGAGGTTTTCCAATCAGTGTCAGCTTCAAGCCAGCAGCTTGCATCCTACTGCAAAATTTATGGAGCATGCTGATGAGAACAATGTGGCTTCATGGGAAGATGACTGAGAATTGGCAGAGGAGTTTTGTAGGTCTGAGCTCTGCAGCTGGGCCATCGATTGTTCCTTCATCTGGTTGGACTTCAAAGGGTTGTATGCCTTGTTATCTGCTTTGCACCCCTAACCAAAAGCTACTCTGGGAGCATGAGGCATTTCTTGCCATACATTATTTTCTGAAACCCCATCTACCCCTTTGCTAAGATCACTCATCCAACTATCATATGTCTAGGGTGGTAGAGGACAGAAGGGAGTGATGTTCTCGATCGGTCAGTTCCTAGTTTGTCTGAAATGCAAGTGGCCAGGAGACAAACTAATAAAGAAGTTATATTAAATGGTAGCACAAACATCTGGCACAGTGCCTGCCATATACTACACACCCAGTGAATATATGGAAAGGAAATTAAAGGTAGGCTCTGTAGTCAGATTGCCTGGATTTAAATTCTGGCTCTATTCCTTATCAGCTGCATGAGCGTCAGTTATTTAACCTTTGACTGCCTTGGTTTTCTCATCTACAGCAAAGGGACAACAACAACAATAATAATAATAATAATAATAATAATAACTCTTGTGGATGGACTAAGGATCATGTTAGAAAGTATTTATGAATTTATAGACATATATGTAGCAAATAAAAACAATTGAGACAAAACAAAAAGATAATGCATAAAAAAGAATGGAAAAACGTGACATATTAAAAAAGGGGGAAAAAAAAAAGTTGTTGAGTTAATTCCAGCTCATGGAGACCCCATGCCTTGCTGAGTAGAATTGTGCTCCATAGGACTATCAAGGCTGTGAATTTTCAGAATTCACATGTGTCTAGGAGTCACCTTTGGGTAGACTAGAAGCATTAATCTTTCAGGCAGTACTTTGTTTTTATGCAAATAACGTACCCATTCTATGTTTTTATGTCAGCTACAACTTATCCCCATAATAAACAAAAAAACAAAACAAAACTCATTGCTATTGAGTCTATTCGACTCATAGCAACTGCTCCTTGGGTTTCCGAGGCAGTATCCCTATGGAAGTAGATTGCCTCATCTTCCTTCCGAGGAGTGGTTGGTGGGTTTGAACCACTAGTCTTCTGGTTAGACGTCAAATGCCTTAAGCACACTACCATCAGAGCTCCCAATATCCCAACATCCTCATTATAACATCAGGCAATTTTATTTATTTTTTAATTTAAAAGCATATTTTGCATTGTATTTGCATGAAATTAGCCATTTGTAGCACTGTTGTTGTTGTTATGTGCCTTGGAAACCCAATGGGGGTCATATGAGTCAGAATCCACTAAGAGGGCAGTGAGTTTGTTTGTTTGTTCTTGGCTTTGTGCCTGATAAGGTATCCCTCAGTCATTTGTAGCACTGAGGGATTCCTTATCTAGCACAAAGCCAAAAACAAACAAACAACTCACTGCCATCTAGTGATTCTGACTCCTAGTGATCCCTGTTGGGTTTCTAAGATGGTTAGAATTACAGAAGTAGATTCCCTCAACTTCTTTCCCCAGAGCAGCTGGTGGATTTGAATCACCAACTTTCTGGTTAGCAGTCAAAAGCCTTAGGCACTGTGCCATATCAAAGCTCATTTAGCCAGTGCTTGATTAAAGTTATTGATTTGTTGAATAAGAACAATCAATTTATAGAGTAAATGCATCACAGTCACTTTTAAGATCCACTTTTCTTCATTCTTAAAATAATCCAGTATCATTGAAAATAACTACATTGTTTTCGTTACCGCTGCATTTCTGAAAGTGACCTAAAGGGGATATAGATATAAATATAATATGTATATGATATTTATAAATATCTATATCATACAAATAAAACATGTCTGATATACATATATATTTCACATACATTATATTTACAATATGCAGATGACACAATCTTGCTTGCTAAAAGTGAAGATGACTTGAAGCACTTACTGGTGAAGATCAAAGACCACAGTCTTCAGTATGGATTATACCTGAGCACAAAGAAACCAAAAATTCTCACAACTGGGTCAATCAGCAACATCACAATCAATGGAAAAAAGATTGAAGTTGTCAAAGAGTTCATTTTACTTGGATCCACAATTGACACCCATAGAAGTAGTAGTTAAGAAATCAGACATCGTACTGCACTGGAAAAGCCTGCTGCAAAGGACCCCTTTATGTGTTTAAGATTAAAGAGGTCACTTTGAAGACTAAGGTGGGCTTACTCCATACCATGGTATTTTCAATTGCCTCATGTGCATGTGAAATCTAAGCAATGAACAAGGATGAGTGAAGAAGAGTTGATGCTTTGGGTTGTGGAGTTGGTGGAGAATACACAAAGTACCATGGAGTGCCAGAAGAACAAACAAATCTTTCCTGGAAGAAGTGCACCCAGAAAGGTCCTTGGAAGCAAGAATGGCCAGACGTCATTTGACCTACTTTGGTCATGCTATCAGAAAGGACCATTCCCTGGAAAAGGATGTCATGCTTTGTAAAGTGAAGGGTCAGCAAAAAAAGGGAAGGCCCTCAACTGGATGGATTGACACAGTGACTGCCACAATGGGCTCAGGTATAGAAAGGATTGTGAGGCTGGCACAGGACAGGGCAGTGTTTTGTTCTGTTGTAAATAGGGTCTCTGAGTTGTAGTTGACTCGATGGCTCTTAAAAACAACAACATATTACACATGTTATATATCACATGTTATTTACATATATATTTAGAGAGAAAGCTTTATATATATATATAATACATATAAATATG
>NW_006922121.1:1011851-1013422 GCF_000298275.1 Orycteropus afer afer
AGCAGTCAAGAGATTAGTAAATGTCTCTATTACAGTCTGTTCTAATTCAGGTAAAGTTTTCTTAAAATTATAAGTCAAAAGAGGTGTGTAGGTGTGGAAGAATCTGATAGAGCTGGGTTTGATTTAAAGTTCTGCCACTTTGTTACCTGGTCACCTCAAAGGTTTTAGGTGTCTTCGTTTCCTCTGTTATGTTTAGAGACCTCAGTATTATCTCTCTGAGCCTCGTTTTCTACATGGAAATAATAATAGCTTCTTGCTCTTGAGTACTAAATGAAATATTGCCCATGAGGCTATACTGCAGAGTATCTGATCTGATAGTAAACTCACTGTCATCAAATTGATTCTGACTCATAGTGACCTTATTGGACAGAGTAGAAGCTCTGTCCCATAAGGTTCTAAGGTTTTAAATATTTATCGAAGGTGAGTGCCTAATTTTTCACCCACAATACTGCTGTGGGTTCGAAACTTCAACCTTTTGGTTAGCTTTAACATTTTTAGTATGTTTTAACAACTGCACTACCAGAGTTCCTTGGTCTGATAGTAGGGGCATAATAGTTGCTAATTACTTTCTTGTCCTCTTTTCTTATTTCTATGCTGTCTTTTATACCCTCTCCCATTTTATAACCCATAAGGAGCTTTGTGGCATAGTGCCTAAGACATTTGACTGCTTACAAGAAGAATGGCAGTTCAAACCTGCCAGCTAGTCTACAGAAAGAAGACTGCAGAATTTACTTCTGTAAAGATTTATCTCCTTAGAAATGCAATGGGCATCACTATGAGTCAGAATTGACTTGATGACAGTAAGTTTGTTTTTTTGGTTTTATAACCCATAAGGAGCCCCTTGGAAGGAAGATGGGGCAATCTGCTTCCATAGTGATACTGCCTTGGAAACCCAAGGGGAGGTCGCTATGAGTCGGGTCTGACTCGATGGCAAATAACAACAACAACAACAAGGAGCTCTAGTGCCGTAGTGCCTAAGGCATTTGACTGCCAACCAGAAAGCTGGATGTTCAAACCACCAGCAGCTCTACAGAGGAAAGATGGGGCGATCTACTTCTGTGAAGATTTACTGCCTCAGAAACCCAATGGAGGTTGTTATGTGTCAAAATCGACTAGATCGGGGACTTCTGGTAAGATGGAGGAATAGGCTGACAAGCGACACAGACGTTCTTCAACAAAGAAAAGAAAAGCCAATTGACAGAGACACAGATGATAATCCTGGAAGTCTGAGCTTTGAAAGAAACTATACAGAAGTGGATTAGGCACAAACTAGTGGAAAAACCTGAATGAAAACAGTGAGTACAGAGACGGTCAGAGCTGCAGACTCTCAGCTACTCTGACAAGACCAACAGCCTGAATATTTCCATGTGGTGCTGGGACCTGAGAATTGACCTAAAGATCAGTCCCAGTCACCAAGGGTTGCCGGGACAACTACTCTGGTGGCCTATGGCTAGGAAGGGAAACAGCAAAGAGGGAGATAACCTGAGCTGTGGACTTTTTGCTGTCCAGAGGGCACAGCCATATTGATTGTTTACACGTGTCAGCCATTTTGGATATTTAAAGTGACTGAG
>NW_006922121.1:1015372-1029383 GCF_000298275.1 Orycteropus afer afer
ATCATTGGCTATCAGAGAGATGTAAATCAAAACAACAATGAGATATACCGTCTCACCCCAGCACTGATGGCAAGGTTCAATGAGACAGAAAATAACAAACGCTGGTGGAGATGTGGAGAGACTGGGACTCTCACACATTGCTTGTATGACCGTGAAGTGACATAACCACTACAGAAAGCAATATGGCGATTCCTTAGAAAGTTGGAATTGAAGATACCATTTGACCCAGCAATCCCATTGCTAGGTATATATTCTAGAGAGGTGAGAGCCAGGATAGAGAAGATACATGCACGCTCATGTTCATCACAGCACTGTTTACAATAGCAAAAAGACGGAAACAACATATGTGCCCATCAGTGGAAGAGTGGATGACCAAACTATGGTACATACACATTCTGGAATGCTATGCAGCACTAAAGAATAAAATAGAGTCTGCAAAACACTACATAATATGGATGAACTTGGAGGACATTATGCTGAGTGAAATAAGTCAATCACGAAGGACAAATATACTATTAGTTGGTTGTTGGAGGGTCAAGGAAAGGTTTATATATGGAGGGAAACTTTCTTAGTTGGTTGCCAGGGGTGGGAGTGGAGGGGAGGGAACACTGAAAAATAAAATGCATTGACACGTGTCACTTTAGTTTTGTGTATTTCACTGTACATAAATTATATTTCAATAAAATGCATTTAAAAAATCGACTAGATGACAATGAGCTTGTGTTTTGTTTTTGGTTTTGTTTTTGGTTTGTGATCTATGCTTGCAAACTTTTTCTTGCCATCCTTACAAAATCTCTGCTTAGAAATGTTTCTTACTCTAAGTCATGTAATGGAGTCTTACATAATGTATAACCTCTCCCCATGACTTAAAATAGAGAAATAGAATTCTGGTTATGAACTATCAGCTAACAGACTGGAGGTAAGGAAGGTTTCTTTTAAGAGACAGCACATTCTTCCTTGACTTTCTCTAAAAGTTCATGTAGGTTTATTTGACCTAATATCTTACTTGATCTAAGACTACGACCAAGCCAGGTTTGCAACGGCTGTGCAGAGAGAAAGGAACCCAGGTGGTAATATTGATTAAGCACTTGACTGCTAATTGAATTGTCAATGGTTCAAATGCACCAGCCTCTCCATGGAAGTCAAGGCCTGGCAATCCACTCCCATAAGTATTTCACCTGCCAAATCCTATGGGGAAGTTTGACTCTGTCCTACGTTGTTGTTGTTGTTGTTATGTGCTGTCGAGTCGGACCCGACTCATAGCGACCCTCCTTGGGTTTCCGAGGCAGTATCCCTACGGAAGTAGATTGCCCCATCTTCCTTCCCAACTCTGTTCCATAGGGTTATTGTAAGTTGAAATTAATTCAATAGAACATAAAGACAACAGTATGCCCAGAGGGGATTCAAATGGTTTGGGTGAAAAAGGAAAGGCTATTATCATATTTTAGATGTTTACAATGCGCCATTGTCTGCCTTTTATTGGCATTTGACAAAAAAAAAAAAAAAAAAAAAAAAAAAAAAAAGAAACGTGCTATAACTCTGGGGTTGCCATCAGTCAGAATGAACTCTACATTAGCTAACAGTAATATAGCTGGGTTACAGCATATTTAATATTGAGTCTTATACTAATTCTACTAAATGAGCATTATTTTTCAATTGTGGAAGGCAAGAAAGTCAAGGCTAAATTGCATTGTAAGCAATGACTTGCATGTGGGAAGTGTTAGGGAAGTCTCTGATGGATGGAAATGAGGTAAAGAGGCACGATATATGGACATTTATATGGAAAAGATGGGGCAAGAGGAGAAAAAGAACTTTTGGGAGATGTATGCCTAAAGGGATGAATAGACTCATAACGGAAATTGTGGACAAGCAACTTACCTTACTGTAACCCTTTACTTTCTTTTTGGTGATGTGTTACTTTGATTATTCATGACAATTAATGAAACAAATGTAGAGTAACAGCAAAACAACAAGAAATCCAATGACTCGATATAAGCCAGTGTAGCTCTTCTCTGTGGAAAGAGTTTTTATCAGTTAATCATCATTCTTTCTCTCTCTCTTTTTTTTTTTTTTTTTTTTAAGTTGACAAACTAGATTATTTTAATGACTTTCTTTTAAAACTCTGGCTCTTGTACATGTTTGAAATATTTTTCTAAGTATAGATTAATTGGTAAAAACATGGAAATATAATCAGAATGATAGGTGTTCAAACAAGGCCAGCCAGAATTCCAGAATTTAACAGACTAAATTCCTCCTCTCTTGGCAAAAGAGAATCCAATTTGCACAGTAATCACTGAATGAAGAACCCTTCACGCATTATCATCCTCCCTTTATCCCATCCCCATCCAATAATTGGTAACAGTCTTTCATACAAAACTGTGGTTCGATTTTGGAAACTAAACAACAGTTATGCAGACTAGGTGTGACTATGTAACATCTTTACAACTGGATTAAAATGAAATAGACACTAAAAATTATTTTAAATGACATGATTTTCCCCAAGTGGACTGAATTGAATTCAGAAAGGCAGCCTTACGGTAATGATTAATGATACTATTGAGATGGTGTTAAACACTGGGGGTTAAAAAAAATAACAAGGTAGACAAGTTCCCTGTCCTCATTGGTATTACCTTCTAGAGTGGATTGCTGCCAGGTAAGGGACCAGTGTATAAATTCACATTAGCATTGTAACCAGAAAATATAGTCAAGTAACCAAGTTAATTGCAATTTTTAAATACTGATTTCATATTCTGGAGTGAATTGTATTCTAACACTAATACCATATAAGGGGGAGCTCTGGTAGCATAGTGCCTAAGGTACTTGACTGCTAACCAGAAGGCTGGTGGTACAAACCCACCAGCCACTCCTCAGAAGGAAGGTTGGGCAATCTACTTCCATAGTGATACCACCTTGGAAATCCAAGGAGGTGTCATTATGAGTCAGGTCCAACTCGATGAGACATAATAACAACAACAAACAACAATACCATATAACTAGAATTATCAAAGCATAACTCAAAATTTGATGAGGCAAAAATAGCATGAGTTTTAGGGATAGGGTTAAGTAGATTTGAATATTACATTCTGACAATCCAGAGCAAGTCAATTCATCGTTTAGATCTCAGTTTCCTCATTGGTAAAATAGATCATAACTGAGGATTTACTAAGCTATGTATGCAATATTCTATATGCACTAATTTTCTTATTTCTTACTTAAAATAGGAATTTACCATAAAGGAAATGGAACTGTAAGTCAGTGAGTCTGTGGTGTCATAGCTTTGTGCTTTTGCAATTTTTTCTTTTCCCCAGACCACTCTTCTCTTTCTTCTCTACCTGGTAAATTTTTATTTTTTCTTTCAAGACCCATCTTGAATATCTTGAATGAAATATTATACCTATCTACTTTAATATTAGGAGCTCTGGTAGCATAGTGGCTAAGTCACTTGCCTGCTAACCAGATGGCTGGCGGTTCAAACCCACCAGCCACTCCTCGGAAGGAAGGTTGGGCAATCCTACTTCCGTAGTGATACTGCCTCGAAAACCCAAGGAGGGGTCGCTATGAGTCGGGGCCGACTCGACGGCACATAACAACAACAACTTTAATATTAACATAATGAAGAGCTAACATCTTGCAGAACATATATCAGATACCATTTCAACTGTTGATATGAATTTGTCTGTTTAATCCTCATAACACTCTTGGAAATTTTTTGTGGTTCTCCATGAGATTAGAGAAGCAAAGTGAGACATCAAATTGTGGTGTTTGAAAAGAATATTTGTTATACCATGAACTTCCAAAAGAATGAACAAGCCACTCTTAGAAGAAATAAAACTAGAATGCTCCTTAGATGATGATATTTGAACTCTATTATTCTGGACACATCATCAGGAAAGACCAACTGCTAGAACAGAACATCATGGTTGATAAAGTTGAAGGGTAGTGAAAACAAGGGAAACCATCAATGAAATAGACTGACGAAATAGCCACAACAATGAATTTAAACATACTGATGATAGTGAAGATGACATTGAATCAGGCAACATTTTGTTATGTTTTACTTGATGTTGCCATGAGTCGAGCCAAGTCAATGGCAAATAACAGCAAAATTCCTAAGTAAGTTTATTTCCTTTTTCCTCCCTTCCTCGGCCCGCATAGCACTTTGTACTCATCTTTCTTCTAATATGTATGAAAATTCAGTGGAATCTTTTTCACAAACTCTTCCTCATTATTATTGTTGTTAGATGCCATCGAGTCACCTCTGACTCACAGCTACATTATGTGCAACAGAACAAAACACTGCTAGTCCGCTGCCATCCTTACAATCCTTTCTGTACTTGAGACCATTGTCACAACCACTGTGTCAATCTATCTCATTGAGGATCTTCGCCTTTTTCTCTGACCCTCTGCCTTACCAAGCATGATATTCTTCTCCAGTGATTAGCCCCTTCTGACAATATGACCAATGTAGGTGACACAAAGTCTGTCCACTCTCACTTCTAAGGAGCATTCTGGCTGCACTTCTCCCAGGACAGATGTGTTCATTCTTCCGGCAGTCTGCTTGGGAAGTATTTTCAGTTCTCGGCCAACACCACCATTCAAAGCCATTAATTCTTATTTGGTCATCCTTATTCATTGTCCAGCTTTCACACGAATACGAGATTGAAAATATCATGGCTTGGGTTAGGTGAACCTTAGTCTTCAAAGTGACATCTATGTTCCTTAATACTTTTGCAGCAGATTTACTCAGTGCAACCCAACATCTGATTTCTCGACTGTTGCTTCTATGGGTGTTCATTGTGGATTCAAATGAAATGAAACCCTTGAAAATCTCAATCTTTTCTCCATTTACCCTGATGTCATCTGCCTCATTTAACTATGAAAATCTCAAAGTCAGGGGACTTTGCTTGTTCATTACTCAACTGCAGCTTCTAGCACACTATGTAGCAGTTATTAGATATCCAGTCAGTACTTGTTTTAGCATAGGCACCAAACCTTAACACTCTACTTTGAAATGATCCATTTATTATCCCAGACCTTAAAAGTAAAATGATGCTTAATAGGACATAATTTTTCCTGTATATTTCAGAAGATTCTACAGAATAAAGAAGTGCATTGAGAAAACCCATCATAAAGCACATCTCTTGTCAAAAGGAAGACTGAAGAAGAGTTGATGCTTTTGAGTTGTGGTGCTGGCGGAGAATGCTGAAAGTACCATGGACTGCTAAAAGAACTAATGGATCTGTCCTGGAGGAAGTGCAGCCAGAATGCTTCTTGGAAGCAAGAATGGCCAGACTTCGTCTCACCTATTTTGGTCATGATGTAAGAAGGGAGCATTCCCTGGAGAAGGATGTCATGCTTGGTAGGGTGGAGGGTCGACAAAAGAGGGGGAGGCCTTCAACGAGATGGATTGATACGGTGGCTGCAATGATGGGCTCAAGTATAGCAGGGATTGTGGGGCTGGCGCGGGATCGGGCAGTGTTTCGTTCTGCTGTGCATGGGGTCGCTATGAGTCAGAAACGACTCGACGGCACTTAACAACAACAACAACAACTTGTCAAAACCCAGCAGATATAAAAATATGCCTTTTATTTAACCATTAATGTAGCTGTAACTTCCAAGTATGTTCATACCTTGACGATAATGTAGGTTCCCTTCCAGGCCACTGCAATAAAGTAAATAATACAACAAAGTGAGTCACACAAAATATTTGGTTCATACAAAGGTTATATTTACACTATTCTGTAGACTACTAAGTGTGCAATAGCATTATGAAAATGTTTGAAATATTGTGAGAATTACCAAAATGTCACACAGGCCTGAAATGATACATGTAGTTGGGTAAATGGTGTTAATAGACTCACTTGACACAAAGCTGCCACAAATCTTCAATTTATATTATATATATGTATATAAACCAATCCACTGCCATCAGGTCCATTCTGACTCATAGCAACCCATGTTGGGTTTTAAGGTGGTGAATCTTCATGGAAGTATATATGAATAAATGAACATATTGGTTCAATAAAATATATATAATTAACTAATTAACTGCTAATTATATATATATTTATATCTGCAAAGTGTAATGAAACAATGTATGCCTGTAATCTAGTGATGGTCACATTTTTGACAGCTGTCAGTATTTAAAATTTTAATCTGGATCACAGAGGCCTATGTACATTATTTATGAGTTTCCTGAATACAGTATTTGTAAAGAGATGGAATAAAAGGAAGGTTTGTGGGATTTGCATAAATAATCTAGAGTTTAAAGAGGTTTCACATAGCTACTTTCCTAGTATTCTACATAGAATTGATTAAACCAAATTAATAAAGGAGCCAGATATTTTCCATTAATATTAACAACTTAAAATGTTTAAAATGACATTTAAAACTCTATCTCTCTATATATATATAGATATAGAAGAAGCAAAATTAACTGACCTCTTTTGATTGGTTATCTATTTTTGTAAGTCCCTGAAGTAGCAAACAATTACTCTTGTCAGTTTTTGTTATAGTCTTAGAAAGATCTGGGGCAACCTTTTCCTTTTTTTTCCTTTCTCAATCATGTTTAAATGCAGACAACAAGGATACATCACAGGCTCATGCCAAAGACATCAATTGTTTTTTAATGAGGCCATAACCCTGAGTAGGTCACAGAATATTAAAAATAAATGAACATATTGGTGTCACTGGGGATTGTACTCTCTAGACTGAAGGGTATCGATGAGGAAACACAATAGCAGGACACAATACCCTGGACTGAATACATTTCAAAGGGCAGTTAATTAGCAGACGCTATCCGAACGACCCTTGCCCATGTACTTGGTGTAGTCAAGCTATGTCTGTGTCAAGGAGAGAAGTATGCACTGCTTTTCTCAATTGAAAGCCAATTGGCCTAGGAACATGACCAGGCTTTATCTACACAGTCAATTGAGAGAATGAAAAGGTCAGACATTCAGTAGCAAGATTTCCCTTTTATTGGCCCTGTCTAACAGGGAGATTATCCCCATGGATGAACAAGAATGAGAACAAAAGCTTGTAAAGACCGAGACCCAATCAATGAGGATTTTGAGAGAAAGAGGAAGTTGAAAGAGAAGATGAGATTTACTCTAATGACCTTTAAGGCCCTGTGTCTTCAGCCCCTCATCTACCCCTCTAATTTATCTTCCTCTATGCACTGTCTAATGATTAATAGAGAAGAAACATGGGACTGTCCTGTTTTCCTGTTTACACTTGCTCCATTTAAACTTATTGCATATCTTGTTCACGTTACCCATACCATACTTCTTGCTTATCATTCGGGATAATGCTTATTCATTACTCAAGCCTCAGTTCCTGTGTCACCACCTCTGTTGAGCCCTCCTTGCCTCTCCCAATCAGGGAATGTTTGGCTTATTTGTGGAAGCCTGTGGCAGAGAATGCTGTGACCTTCTTCCAAAATGTTATTGCAGTGAGGTGGTTCTTGGAAGCAGATTCCATTTCCCAGTTTCTTTATTGTCTAGGCAGAATTCTGTGACTAGTTTTTTCTGTGGCCCATGAACAGAAATTAAGTCATCACTTTTTTTTTTTTTTTTTTTTTTTTTAGGAAGAGAGTATGTTTTCTTTCTTAGCTCATTTCTACATCCTCCAGTTGAATACAAAGACTGAAAGATCTTAGAGGATGGCTGAGGAAGAAGATTATTGATTAACACATGGATGAAAGAAAATTATAGAGTTATTGAAATCAAGATTTCATTAGTTTTACCAAATAGAGTTTCCTTTAACAAGTTAATGTCCAAGAAATAATTGCAATATAGTGATTCTGAGTCACAAATCTAAACTTTTAAACTGTAAAGGATAATAATGTGATAAAAACAATATTTCTTTGCACATCTTTCTTAGTAGATTTAGAAAAATGCCTTGTCTCCTTTGTTACCCTGTTGCCTAGCAAAGTGGTCATACTGTTACAGTGAGGATCTGGAGAATGAATGATAGCAATCTTAAAAATTACTCTTTAATGTGCATCTTCTCTGTATAGTGACATGCATCAATTATCTTGTTCAATTTCCAAAGAACCTTATGTTGTTGTTGTTGTTAAGTGCCGTTGAGTCATTTCCGACTCATAGAGACCCCATGCACAGCAGAACGAAACACTGCCCGATCCCGCACCAGCCCCACAATCCCTGCTATACTTGAGCCCATCATCGCAGCCACCATATCAATCCATCTCCTTGAAGGCCTCCCCCTCTTTCGTCGACCCTCCACCCTACCAAGCATGACATCCTTCTCCAGGGAATGGTCCCTTCTGACAACATGACCAAAATAGGTGAGACGAAGTCTGGCCATTCTTGCTTCCAAGGAGCATTCTGGCTGCACTTCCTCCAGGACAGATCTGTTAGTTCTTTTAGCAGTCCATGGTACTTTCAGCATTCTCCGCCAGCACCACAACTCAAAAGCATCAACTCTTCTTCAGTCTTCCTTATTCATTGTCCAGCTCTCACATGCATACCAGGCGATTGGAAATATCATGGCTTGTGTCAGGTGCACCTTAGTCCTCAATGAGATATGCTTGCTCCTCAGCACTTGAAACAGTTCCTTCGCAGTTGACTTTCCCAATGCTACACGACGTCTAATGTCCTGACTGCTGCTTCCGTTGGCATTGATTGTAGAACCAAGCAATGTGAATTCCTTGACAACCTCAATCTTCTCTCCATTTATGGTGATGCTGCTCATTGGTCCAGTTGTGAGGATTTTTGTTTTCTTTATGTTGAGACGTAATCCATACTGCAGACTGTATTCTTCAACCTTCATCAGTAGGTGCCTTAAGTCATCCTCACTTTCAGCAAGCAAAGTTGTATCATCTGCATATCTCAGGTTGTTAATGATTCTTCCTCCAATCCTGATACCACGTTTTTCTTCATATAGTCCAGCTTCTCGGATTCTTAGAACCTTATGTAGTAAATATTAATATCCATGTTTTCCAGAAGATCATAATAGTTATTCATTTGTTGACTTGAGTCCTAATTCTCTACTGTGCATTTTTCAAGGAACTAGGGAAAGAGCTGCAAAAAGGGAGACAGCTTTTGATTTATGAAAGCTTGTCTGTATTCTACATTCACTTCTAAATTTGATCTTCAGTGTCATTGGGGAAGTTTTATAAAATTCTAGGTCCTCATTGATCTATAAGTCCAGAGTAACACAGCTAGTCACATAGCACAGCAGGGCTGGGATGTTAGCCAAACCTTTTTATCCCAAAGTCAAGTTCATTATGAATGATTGGATGAATGAATTGGATCATTCTTATGCTTTAGGAAGAACACTGACAATGAGATTGATGGATGTGGATTGATGGCTGTCATAATTCAGTTGCTGGTTAGGAGAAGACACAAAATAATATTTCCTTTTGGCCCACTGAAATTTGATAAGGTTTTGAATCACAATTAAGCAAAATATTTGGCAACCAAAAAAAAAAAAAAAAAAAGTAACCAGATGTTCCTCAGTACTGGTATAGGCCTCTCTCTATAGTCAGTGTTGGAGATAATTTAAATTCATAAATGATCCTAGAGCAGGAATTGAAATTGAACATAGAAGCTAAGTAAATTATCCAATTTGATTTAAACCCTGGTCTCATGAGTCATAATCCTCCATACACTGAATGAAGCCACATTTTTTCCTCTCTCTCTCTCTCTTTTTTTTTTTTTTTTTGTTGTTGTTATGTGTCATTGAGTCACATCCAACTCATAGCAACCTTATGTACAGCAGAATGAAACATGAAACACTGCCTGGTCTTGTGCCAGCCTCATGATCCCTATTATATCCCAGCTGTACCTAAGAACATCATGGCAGCCACTGTGCCAATCTGTCTTGTGGAGGGAATTCCCCTCATTTTCTCCAGCCCTCCAAAAGCCATCTGCCTGATATACACTTTACTTTTCCAATATCCTAAATTAAACATTTTCCAAATTCTTCAGAATATATTAAATTGGCGTAGTGGGTAAATCATCAGGTCAGTGGTTCATACCTACCAGCTGTTCCATAGAAAGAAGATGACACAATCTACTTTCATAAAACTTTACAACCTTGGAAACCCAACAGGTGTCTCTGTGCATCACTATCAACTTGATGGCTGTGGGTTTAGGTTGTTTATAATAAGAAGACGTCCAACATCTATGAATATTGAACTTTTTTTTTTCTTTTTAAGATTTTGCTTCTCTGTCCAGTTTTAAGAACATCACATTACTTGCTGTCACATGAATAGAGACACACTTCTGGACAATGTGACAGAATAAGTGAAAAGATAGTTATTAAGTGAGTTGTATTCAATAACATCAATAAGGATGCCATAGACAGGTATCTGTGTCATGTAGTCTACTAAGTGATTATGACATTTTTATTTCTGAAAAAGAAGTTTATGTTCAAGTAAAAATAAACACTACTCTTTATTTGGAGGCTCTGGTGGTGTAGTGCCTAAGACATTTGACTGCTAACCAGAAAGTTGGTGGTTCAAACCTACCAGCCACTCCATGGAAGGAAAACTGGGCAACTTACTTCCATAAAGATTTACTGCCTCAGAAACCCAAGGGGGTGTTGCTATGAGTTAGAATCTACTCAATGGCACTGAGTTTTTTAATTTTTTTTTTTGTACTCTTTATTTAGCTCCTACAAGTAAAATATAATTAACTACATGATGATACTTTAACATCAATATCATTGTAATGAGCTATGTATTTTTTTTCCCTGATAATAATTCTAAAATTGTATGGATACATTGCTGTATATTGCTGTTGAGAAGAGTTCTTGTTGTATTTCTCTGGTGTCTAATAAGCCAATTTATGATCTGAATTATAATTGCACCTGTTCTGTGTAAATATGTTTCTGGAGATGACTTTCATATCTACAAAAGTAACAAATGATACCTGATTTTTCATTACCCACATTAGTGAAAACTCCTAATGCTGCCCCTATACCCATGTCACAATCCTCCTTTAGCTTGGAATCAGGAGCTCAGTTGCTCAACAGTTCAAATTCATTTTACAAGGCAAATCATTATGGATGATAGTCACTCAGATCTGAGGCTCTTCCTAATCTGTGTTTGCATGTCAGCTGGATTTCTCTTGAGTATAAACTCCATCAATACTGATCTAGGGAAACCAGCTTGAAGTATAATTGAGACTGCATTGGGATAAATATCACACAAAGATTTTTGTTACTTCAGAATAAATTTCAAGGATTAGGTAGCATATTGTCTGAGCCATTTGACTGCTGACCAGACCAGAAGGCTGGCAGTTCAAACCCACCAGCCACTCTTGGGAAGGAAGATTGACCGATCTACTTCTGTAGTAATACCACCTCAGAAACCCAAAGAGGGGTCACTATGAGTAGGATCCCACTCCTCCACAATGAGTTTTTGTTTGTATGTAGCAAATATCTAATTTCAGCAGCTAAATGCAATCATGTGTCCAGTAGGACAGACTGAAGATGTCAGTCTATGTTTTATCAAATGTCTGTGAAAGTGGTTCTAGTAGTTGCTGTTCTTTAGGAAAAGCAATGTGGTCTAGTGGCTGTTTGCATAGGTAGCTTAGTGGTTTCTCTCACAATCCTATGTCTGCCACTTTGTACCTGGGTGTTCTTGGCAACTTTCATTATCATCTTTGTGACTCTATTTTCTTAGCTATCAAAGGCAAGTGATGACATTATTCCTGAGTTTTATCTGATAAAGGAAGTAAAATTCTTCACCACAGTAAGGGGTCAATTTTGAGTGCTCAGCAAATGTTAATTTTACATATTATCCTATAATATGCTGCAAAAATGTAAATTTCTACATGATCTGAAATAGTAAAACAGAGTAATATGCAGACACTTGCTGTTGGGTACCAAGATTGAATTCTTTTATGAGTCCTATTAACAGGGTTTCTGAGTTTTACTTGATTCATCTGCTACTTTCATTTATGAAATGATGACTGAGCAGTGCTTGAGCATCTGCCACATATAAAACAGTGAAGATGAGCTTATCTATGGATTCTATTTATTCAAAAATCTTTTACAAATATTATTTGGAACACTTTTTTCATTAATCATTTTCATCAGTTTATAAGAAAAAAAAGTGGACATTTTTGTTGTTTCTGTCCTTTTTTTTTTTTTTTTCATTTTACAACCTCACATATAGCTAATTGTTTTGAAAAAAGAAGACAGAGGAAGCATGGAGGCAAAAAAAGAAGAAAGAAAGAAAATAATATAAAATAAAAACCCTGAGTCTTATAATAAAACAAAACAAAACAAAACTCATTGCCATCGAGTTGACCCTGACTCATAGTGACCTCTCCTTGGATTTCCAAGGTGGTATCTTTGCTGAAGTAGATTGCCCAGTCTTCCTCCTGAGGAGTGGCTGGTGAGTTTGAACCACCAGCCTATGGATATGATAAATGAAAACATTGGTAAGTCCCTCTTTTCTCATTGAAGACTTTTATTTGGAAAAATTAAAACTTTCATCTTCCTCAGGAAAAAAAAGAAGGATATTATGCACTTTACTGCTAACCAGAAGGTGGTTCAAACCCACCAGCCACTCCTTGGAAGGAAGGTTAGACAATCTACTTCCATAGTAATACCTCCTTGGAAACCCAAGGAAGGGTTGCTATGAGTCAAGGACGAATCAACAACACATAACAACAGCAACAACACACAGAAATTACTCAATAAAATAAATTCCATAGGTAGTTAATGTACTTTCCATGCATTCAATTTTCTTTGAGATATGAAGAAAATAATATATTTGTGTATTGCATGAAACTTCTTAGAGGAAATAGAGTGAAATTTGAAGAATCTTTATTTCAAATTCTAGCTTAAACATATATGACTTTCTATCAGGAAAGTGACTTTAACTCTTCATTTCCATCCTATATAAGAGAAGTAGTGTTCCCTATTTGTTAGACTATTTAAATAATAGTAATAACTCAAACAGAATATATGAAATAAGAGAACCACCAAAATGCATCAGATTTACAATATAGTTTATTTTTGTGTCTGCTTACCTTCAGGAAAAGAGATCTGGTGGCATAGTGCCTAAGATGGCTCACCAGAAGGCTAGTGGTTCAAATCCATTAGCTACTCCTCAGAAGGAAGACTGGGCAATCTACTTCCATAGAGATACCTCCTTGGAAACCCAAAGAGGGGTCACTAGGAGTCAGTACCAACTCAAAGGCAGTAATTTTTTTTTTTTTTCTGACCTTCTTGGCTTGTCAATGGCATAATATTGCACAGGCTTATGATATGCTTAAAGAACTATGAGGCTGTGTATTGCTAAAGTTGCCCTGGTGGCGCCATGATTAAGCACTTAGCTGCTAACCAAAAGGTTGGTAGTTTGAACCTGCCAGCTACTCCACAGCAGAAAGATGTGATAGTTTACATTCAAAAAAATTACAGACATGAGGATTCAAAATGGAGTCACATCAGTGACCACCATGCTAGTTTCCTTTAGCATCTTAGTGCTTTAAAAACTAGGTACAGCATTTTGAATTGGATTCTGGTGCTCTGAACAGCTCACTGACTCAGAGTGCACCAAACTCAGAGGAGTAGAATTAGAAAGGAGAAAGGGAGCAGGGGGGTGGGGAGGAGGGGAATAACAAGATCAGGAAATCTACCCTGCAGAGTACCAACAGGCAGCCAAGAAAGACCATCTGAAACCTCCCTGGGTTAAAGAAGAAGACACACCACACCAGCATACCAGAGTTCACATCAGCATACCAGTGATCACCCCAAGGATCTACGTTCAGCACCTGATTTTATCAGTAATTTGGGTTGGCTAGGTGCAAACGGGCACATCCAGTGCCACTGAAATCTGAGCAGAGAGTCCACTGGTGCTGCAGGAGGGTGGGCCCTGGAAAGTGTCCCCACAGTGGGTCACTGATCAGGCTTGGGTCAGCTTTGTGGCACTGAGAGGCCTGTGCTTCACTTTATTGGTGATATTGGGACGACAAATTGCTAGCAGGCATTCTCTTGACTCCAGTGCTGCTGAAACTGAGAGGATCTTTGGTGC
>NW_006922121.1:1030918-1031597 GCF_000298275.1 Orycteropus afer afer
CAAAGACAAAGAAAAAATTTCAAGAGCTGCCCAGGACAAAATAAATATTACTTATAATAATCAAACAGTTAAACTGAGCTCTGATTACTCAGCAGAAACCATTCAGGCAGGAAGGCAATGGGATGGCATATATAAAACACTGAAGGAAAATAACTTCCAACCAAGAATCCTATATCCAGTCAAATTATCCATCAAATATGAGGGTAAAATCAAGGCATTCTCAAACAAACAGAAATTAAGGGATTTTGTGAAAACCAGACCAAGCCTACAAGAAATGCTTAAGGAAGTCCTTCCAATAGAGAACCCACAATGGAGATCAACAAAATCAGGATACATGGCATCAACACTAAAACCAAATCAAAAATAGAAACTCAAAATAAAACCATAAAACATTGTACACTAAAAACCAAGGAAGTCACTCAGCACATGATAACAGCAACTAACCTATCAGAGGGAATAAAATATCTAGGTACAAACTTCTAAATGGAGAGAATAATAGGACAATGTCTTCACAGTATGCACTGTTCTAAAAATGCAGAGACAAGAATATACTCCAAGGTAACCAAAGAGAAAATTTACAATACCCCTAAGCAAATCCAGAAGGAAGGAAAACATATGGGTTTAATAAGCACAAAACCAACAATAAAGAAGAAAAGGAAGAAAGCATTAGCCAACAAAC
>NW_006922121.1:1031917-1037193 GCF_000298275.1 Orycteropus afer afer
ACACACACACACACACATACCAAGCCAATGGAAACCAAAAAAGAGCAGGAGTAGCAATATTAATTTCTGATAAAAAAGACATTAAGGTGAAAAACACCACAAGAGGCAAAGAAGGAAATTATATGATGCTGAAAGGGTCAATTGACAAAGAAGACATTCAATAATAAATACTCATGCACCCAATGAAAGTGCTCCAAAATATGTGAAACAAATATTAACTGAATTAAAAGGGATAATAGACAACTTTGCAATATTGTAGGAGACTTTAACACACCACTTTCAAAGAGGGACAGGTCAACTAGAAAAAAACTCAACAAAGATACAGAAGAACTTAAATACAACCAACCAACTGCACCTCATAGACATATACAGAGCATTTCACCCAACAAAAGCACAATTCACATTCTTCTCCAGTGCACATGGACCCTTCTCTAGAATAGATCATATGTTAGGACACAAAACAAGTCTCAATAAATTCAAAAGCATAGAAATACTACAAAACATCTTTTCAAACCACAATGCTATAAAACTAGAAATTAATAATAGGAAATACAAGGAAAAAATATCAAACATATGGAAGCTGAGCAACTCACTGCTCAAAAATTACTGGGTAATAGAACAAATAAAAACTGAAATAACATAATTCCTAGAAACAAATGAGAATGAAGATACATCATACCAAAACCTATGTGACACAGCAAAAGTAGTACTCAGAGGACAATTTATAGCAATAAATGCATACATCACAAAAGAGGAAAGAAACAAAATCAACACTTGAACCCATCAACTCCAAAAACTAGAAATAGAACAACAAAAGAATCCTACAGTATCTAGAAGCAAGGGAATAATAAAGATCAGTGCAGAAATAAATGAAACAGAAAAAAAAAAAAAGAGAAAATCAACAAAACAAAAAGGTGGTTCTTTGAAAAGATTAATAAAATTGCTAAATCATTGGCACATCTAACAAAAGAAAAGAAAGAGAAGATCCAAATCACAAGAATTGTAAATGAAAAGGGTGTCATCACAACAGAACCAAATGAATTAAAAAAGATACTGACGGAATATTATGAAAAACTGTACTCCAACAGATTTGAGAACATAGAAGAGATAGACAAGTTTCTAGAATCACAAGACCTACCTAAACTATCCTACTCAGAGACAGAAAACTTGAACAGACCTATAACAAAAGAAGAAATTGAACAGGTCATAAAAAAAACTTCCCACAAAGAAAAGTTGGCCCTGATGTCTTCACTGGATAATTTTATCAAATATTCAGAGAAAAGTTGACACCTGTGCTACTCAAGCTATTCTGGAACATAGAAAAGATAGAATACCCTCCAACTCATTTTATGAAGCAAGCATAACACTAATACCAAAACCAGGGAAAGACACCCCTACAAAGGAAAACTACAGACCAATATCCCTCATGAACGTAGATGCTTAAATCTTTAACAAAATCCTAGGTAAGAAAATCCAACAAAAATTAAAAAATTAATACATCTGGACCAAGTTGGATTCATACCAGGTTTACAAGAGTGGTTCAACATCAGAAAAACAGTCAATGTAATCCACCACATAAACAAAACAAAACAAAAGAACCATATGATTATATCAATTGATGCAGAAAAGGCATTTGATAAAATCCAATGTCCATTCCTGTACAGAACTCACAGCAAAATAGGGATAGAAGGGAAATTCCTCAACATAATAAAGGGTATATATGCAAAGCCACTGGCCAACATCATTATTAATGGAGAAAGACTCAAGGCATTTCCCTTATGGACGGTAATCAGACAGGCATGCCCTCTACCACCACTTCTATTTAACATTGTATTGGAAATCCCGGTCAGGGCAATAAGGCAAGAAAAAGAAATAAAAGGGATAGAAATTTGCAAAGAGACACTAAAACTATCTGTATTTTCAGATGATATGATCCTGTACATAGAAAACCCAAAGGACTCAATAAATAAATAAATAAATAAAACCTACTGGAACTAATAGAGGTTCAGCAGAGTGGCAGGATACATGGTCAACATACAAAAATCAGTTGAATTCCTCTACACCATCAAAAAGTCCTCTGATAAAGAAAGAAGGGAAACAATAGCATTTACAATAGCTACTAAAAAGATAAAATATCTAGGAATAAACCTCACCCAAAACACAAAATACCTATACAAAGAAAACTATAAAACACTGGTTTAAGAGACAAGGACACTACATTAATGGAAGAACCTACCTTGTTCATGGATAGGTAGACTGAATATTATGAAAATATCAATACTACCTAAAGCAATTTTCACATTTAACACAATCCCAACCCAGATTCCAACAATTTTTTTTAAGGACATGGAAAAAAAAAAAAACAATTACTAATTTCATATGGAAAGGAAGGAGACCTCGAATAAGCAGAGCACTTCTCAAGAAGAAAAAAACAAAGTGGGAGGTCTCACACTCCCAAATCTTAAGAACTACTATACAGCCACAGTAGTCAAAACAGCATGGTATTGGTAAATGATAGACAGACAGACCAATGGAACAGAATCAAAAGTCTAGATATAGACCCACCCATCTATGGACAACTGATCTTTGTCAAAGGCCCAAAACCCATTAAATGGGGAAGAGACAGCCTTTATAATAAATGATGCTGGCAAAACTGGATATCCACCTGTATAAAAAAGGAAACAAGATTCATACCTCACCACATACCCAGAAAGAAACTCAAGCTGGATCAAAGACTTAAATGTAAAACCCAAAACTATAAAATTCATCAAAGATAAAATAAGGGCAAATCCAAGAGTCCTAATTTATGGCATAAATAGACTATCAAGCATAATTCAGAATGTGCAGGAGATGGCAGAGAAGCTACATGACTGGGATCTTTTAAAAATTAAATTCTTATGTGCATTGAAAGACTTTGTCAGAAGGGTAAAAAGAGAGCCTACAGATGGGGAGAAAATATTTGCCTATGACATATCTGATACAGGACTTATCTCCAAAATCTACAGAAAACTTCAACACCTAAACACCAAAAAGACAATTCACAAAGGGGCAAAAGATTTGAACAGACTCTTCACCAAAGAAGATATACAGGCAGCCAACAAACACATGAGAAATTGCTTGTGATCATTAATTATTGGAGAGACGCAAATCAAAACAACAATGAGATATCATCTCACCCCAGCAATAATAGCAAAGTTCATCAGGTCAGAAAATAACAAATGCTGGCAAGGTTGGGGAGAGACTGGAATTCTTGTGCACTGCTGGTGGGAATGTAAAATGGTACAACCATTGTGGCAAACTATGGCATTTCCTTAAAAAACTGAAAATAGAAGTACCATTTGACCCTTCAATTCCATTACTAGGAATATATCCTAAAGAGGTGAGAGACAGAGCACGGACAGACATATGTACACCTATGTTCATTGCAGCACAATTAACTATAACAAAGAGATGGAAACAACTTAAATGCTCATTAATGGATGAGTGGATAACCAAATTATGGTACATGCACCTAATGGAATACTATGCTACATTAAAGAACACCGAGGGATACATGAATCATCTCACAATGTGGTTGAACCTGGAGGATATTATTCTGAGTGAAATAAGTCAATCACAGAAAGACAAGTACTGTATGAGCTCATTACTGTAAAAAGACAAAGAAGGGTTTACTTGGGAAAGGGAACTCTCTTTGTAGGTTACCGGGATGGAGAGGGAAGAGGAGGGATTAATTTCAGGCTAGTAGGGGCCCACATGCTGATGCGAGTAGGGGGAGGGATATACAGAAAGGATCTTTGACCACCATGATAACATTAGGAAAGGCCCTCAAGACCAGAACTAGATGTACCCGGCTACCAAGGCCAACCACTCAGGAAAGGATCAAATCTGGAGATCCCGGATAGAGTGGGAGGAAAACCATAAAACAAAATCCAAAAACTCAATAATGACCAGAATTACTGGTCAGATGAAATCTGGTGAGACCCCCAATACTATGGCCTGGAATACATTCTGCACCTGGAATAAAACTCACTCCCAGGGGCTGGCTCTCAGCCCAATAGTTAACAAGATGTACATGCAGACCACTCAACCCAAGATGATGCACCCACATACTCTATGTTAATACATCCCTTAGAGCAATAAACCATGGGGCACCAGAGGACCAACATTCAAATTGAGGAAATGCAGGACAAACAGAAGGGCATAAATATGAGGGTCGCAGGGGGAGGGTTACAGGATAGGAAGGGGAGGAGACTTCGTTAAAGTTGGACACGGTAAATAGGGAGTGAAACTAAATGTACATGTAACATTGAATGTAAAACAAGCTCTTAAAAAAAAAATACAGCCTTGGAAACCCTAAGGGGACAGTTCTATTCTGTCCTACGGGATTATTATGAATAGAATCAATTGAGTGGACAATTGAGTACAGAAACTTTTGAGGGGTATGTGATTATGGAGGAGTGTGAGCTATGGAAATAGTAATGCACTTGGAGAGCTCTGAGGAGAAGACAATGTTGGGAACTCATGGACAAGAGGTTTTAATCTAAATGATGAAGAGCGGAAGATTGGTGTTTGCATGGTGTTCATGGAATCAGTAGAGACTAACAAATGGCCAGGTAGAAGTTAACATTCCTTAGGCTTCTCTTTTTGAGATGTCTCATCTTTCTCATATACAATTTATTAGACAGAATTTTTGGCTCAAATAATATCAATAATATAGCAGTGCCATAGGTGCAGTAAACTCACTGAATAGGAAGCTGAATGATACTGCTGGCGTCTGCCCCTGAAGAAGCCTGTCTTTATGAGGCTAGAACATCACACACAGAGAATCTTAGACATTTAGGAAAAAAAAAAATATATATGTAAAAACTTCTCCCCCTTTCCCTTGTCAATGCCATGGAGCCATACCATCAGCTTTAGAGACTGACTTCTTTCACTCAGTATAAAGCTTTTGGACTCATCCAAATGGTGCCTGTATGCACAGGTGGGGGATCCCCCCCCCTTTGAATTGATGAAGAGTGTTCTACAGCATGACGTACCATAGTGTGTTACCCAATCACACATTGAAAAGCATGAATTCAGATTCATTTGCTATTTCCCATCACCAAGCTAAGGACCTCTGGTGGTACAGTGACTAAGACATTTGACTGCTAACAATAAGGTTGGCAGTTAAACCCACCAGATGCTCAGCAGAAAGACAGGACAATCTACTTCCATAAAGATTTACCCCCTTGGAAATCCGGTGTGTGTGTGTGTGTGGGGGGGTCACTGCAGCTTTT
>NW_006922121.1:1037293-1040608 GCF_000298275.1 Orycteropus afer afer
CAAACTAAAGAGACTTTCCCACAACACCATGTGAAAATTTTGTGTATTTCCAATTCTTCATAATGTTTTTGTTTTCTCAGCCTTGCTTTCCTTCTATCTTGATTAGGAGTAAAAACTCTGTACCTGATTGCTTGGGTGTAAGTATTGGCTCTCTGATTCACTCTGTGCCAGATTAGCAAATTATTTAATCTTTATATGTACTCAGCTTCTCTAGCTGTAAAGTAGGTATAATAATATCAACTTCCTAATATTTTCTTAAGAATAAAAGAAATAACATGTGCCAATTTCCTTAAAAATTGCTTGGAATATAGTACTGAAAACTATTACTCATCTCCATATATATCTATACTTGAGCATAATAATGACCTTTTACTTTCTTCATGGATGATGTTCTTGATGTTACCCCACAATTCCTCTGGTTTTCTATCATTGGTGTTCAATGTATCAAATCTATTCTTTAGACGGTCTCTAAATTCAGGAGGGATATAATCATGGTCATATTTTGGATCTTGTGGATTTCTTTTAATTGTCTTCAGTTTCAACTTGAACTTGAGTATATGAGCAGCTGGTGGTCTGTTCCACAGTCAGCTCCTGGCCTTGTTTGGCTGAAGATACTGAGCTTCTCCTCTCCTTCTTTGCACAGATACAGTCAATCTGATTCCTGTGTACTACATCTGGCAAAGTCCACGTGTATAGCTGCAGTTTATGTTGCTGATAAAATGTATTAGCAATGAATAAATTGCCTGTCTTGCATAATTCTATCATGTGATCTCCAGCATTATTTCTATAACCAAGGCCATATTTTCCAACTACCAGTGATTCTTCTTTGTTTCCAAATTCTGCACGCCAATCACCAGTAATAATCAACATATCTTGATTGAATGTTTGGTTAATTTCAGACTGCAGAAGTTGGTAAAAATCTTTAATTTCCTGGTCTTTGGCTTTGGTGGTTGGTAAGTAAATTTGAATATTAGTAGTATTCATTCATCTTCCTTGTAGGCATATGGATAGTATTCTATCACTGACAACAATGCACTTCAGGATAGATCTTGAAACGTTTTTTGTGACAATGAATGCCACACCACTCCTCTTCAAATGGCCATTCCCTGCGTAGTAGTAGATACAGTTCTCTGGTTCAAAATTGCCAAAACCAGTTCATTTCAGCTCACTAATGCCTAGGGTAATGATCTTTATGCATTTCATTTCATTTTTGCAACTTCCAATTTTCTGAGATTTATACTTAGTACATTTCATGTTCCAATTATTAATGGATGTTTGCAACTCTTTCTTCTCATTTTCAGTGATGCCACATTAGCAAATGGAGGTCCCCAAAGCTTTACTCCATCCTCAGCATTAAGGTCACCTCTACTCTGATGAGGCAACTCTTCCCCAGTCATATTTTGGGTGTCTTCCTACCTGAGGGGCTCATCTTCTGGCACTAAATCGGACAATGTTTCAGGGCTATTCATAAAGATTTCCAGTAATATATCAGACAGTGTTTATTGCTATTCGTAACGTTTCTACTGGCAGTTCTTTGAGAAGTGGATGGCCTCTTCTTTCTTCCAAACCTGACTTAATCTGGAAGCTCTGCTGAGTCCTGTCCACCATGGGTAACCCTGCTGGTATTTGAAATATTTGTGGTATAGCCTCCAGCCTCACAGCAACAAGAAACATACCATAGTACAACAAACTGACAGGTGAGTGAAAAAGGTTATTTAAAAGACAGGAAAGGAAGACCAAAATGGATGTCAGAATAGACTCTGAAACTTGTTCTTGAAATGAGAGTAGCTAAAGCAAATGGTAGAATTGACAAGTTAAATGAGCTGAACAGAAGATTTCAAAGAGAAGCTTGAGAACAAAAAGTTAATTATTACAAGGAAATGAACAAAGACCTGAAGTTAGAAAACCAAAAGGGAAGAACATGCTCAGCATTTTCAAGCTGAAAGAACCGAGGATTGAATTAAAGCCTCGAGTTGCAATAGTGAAGGAAAAACTCGGGAAAAAATTGAAAGATGCAAGAAAAAACAAAAAAAAAAAAAAAAAAAAAGATGGAAAGAATGCACAGAATCACTGCACCAAAAAGAATTGGAATTGGCTGATGTTCATCCATTTCAGGAGGTCGCTTATGATCAAGAACTAATGGTATTGAAGGAAGAAGTGGAAGCTTCATTGAAGGAATTGGGGAAGAACAAGGCTCCAGGAATAGACAGAATACCCATTGAGATGTTTCAACAAATGGATGCCATGCTGGAGGCACTCACTCATTTATACCAAGAAATTTAGAAAACAGCCACCTGCCCAAGTGCTTGGAAGAGATCCATATTTGTACCCATTCCAAAGAAAGGTGAAGCCACCAAATGTGGAAATTACCAAACAATATCATTAATATCACATGTGAGTAAAATCTTGATGACAATAATTTTAAAATGGTTGCAGCAATATGTTGACAGAGAACTTCCAGAAATGCAAGCTGGATTCAGAAGAGGACATGGAATGAGAGATATCATTGCTGATGTCATATGAATCTTGGCTTAAAGGAAGGAGTACCAGAAAGATGTTTACTTGTGTTTTATTGAATGTGCAGAAGCATACAATTGTGTGGATCATAACAAATTACAGATAACATTGAGAAGAATGGGGATTCCAGAACACTAAATCGTGGTCATGAGGAACCTGTACACGGACCAGAAAGCTGTCATTCAAACAGAACAAGAGGATACTAAACTCACAGACATCAAGTTATTTCATAGCAAACCTCGTTGGGTTTCTGAAGCTATAAGTCTTTACAGAAGTGTATCGCCCTATCTTCCTTCTGCAGAGGAGCTGCTTGGTTTGAATCACTGATCTTCCAGTTAGCAGTCAAGTGCTTTATCCCCCACACTAAACTACACTACATTTAATTGTAATAATTGACTCCATCTTCTCAAGCTGGTCTTTGAAATCTTATGTTCAGCTCTTTTATCTGGTCATTTCTTTCATTAACTTTAGATACTCTCTGTTCAAAAGCAAGTTTCAGAGTCTCTTGAGGCATCCATTTTGGTCTTTTCTGCCTTTCCTGTCTTTAATGACTTTTGCTTTCTTCATGTATGATGTTCTTGATGTCATCCTACAATTTGTCTGATTTTCTGTCATTGGTGTTCAATGCATCAAATCTATTTTTCAGATGTTCTCCAATTTTAAGTAGAACATAATGAAGGTCATATTTTGCCTCTTGTGGACTTGTTTTAATTGTCTTCAGCTTCAACTTGAACTTGCATATGAGCAGTTGATGATCTGTTCCACAGTCAGCTACTGGCTTCATTGTGGTTGAAGATA
>NW_006922121.1:1043073-1048241 GCF_000298275.1 Orycteropus afer afer
AGTCAAATGCCTTAGGCACTATACCACCAGAGCGCCTACACACTAAAGGCTACTAAATCCATACTTCATCAGTAAGTGCTTCAAGTTGCCTTCACTTTTGGCAAGCGAAGTTCTGTCATCTGCATATCATACATTCCGAATGGGTCTTTCTCCAATCCTGGTGCTGCATCCTTCTGACCAAACCCGGGAGAATATCCTGTAGTGCAGTATTTCTTAAAGTATAGTCCCTAGCTGTTCATAAAGCTCTTTCAAGAGGTCAATAGGTTAACCTTTTAAAAACAATACTAAAAAGTTATTGTCATTTTTTATTCTTTTACTCTGCAAAAAGATAGCATTAAATGCATATGTGTATATGAATTAAGTTCTGCAATGCAGATCAGAATGTCATGTCTTGTGGTTTCCAAATAGATTGGGGGGAGGGGAAGTGAAAACAAAGTACACCCAGGTTTCAAAATAGAATGAAGAAAAGGAGAAAAAAATGTAAGTGAAAAATGAAAAGTTAGAATAAAAAGAAGTTATAATGCAAAGTCAGGTAAAAAAGATCTAGTGTGAAACTCTAAGCAACAGACTACCTAAGTGTTTGTTTCAATCAAAATAATTCTATCCTTAATTATTAGCAGCTAATCATGATACCTTAATCATTGGATGTGATTCCTTATTGGCCCATTGTTAATGATATACGAGGTGTTATACTGAGAACAAAGTTAAGACAGGGTGTCAACTACCACATCTGGAATGGATTGAACCCTTCATCCCAGCCCTATTGTTAACACCCTCTTAACACTTTTTTTTTTTATACACCCTAGGCTAACAATGTGGTGATTGGAGACCAGGTAAGACACTGCAGCTGGAAGTACTTGTCTACTGTATACATAACCTTCATCACTGGAACAGTCGGGAAGATGTGGAATCCTACTGATGTGGAAAATTTCATCTGCTTAACTCATAGCCCACTCTACTTTTGTACAATTTCCCACATACAATTATTCAAGGAAACAAAGGAAGTAAAGCAAAATACATTCAGCACCTGTTATATACATATACTGAGAGATCGTATATTAACAAATATATTGTTGTTGTTGTTATGTTGTTATGTATCATCTAATTGGCCCTGACTCATAGCGACCCCTCCTTAGGTTTCCAAGGCAGTATCACTATGGAAGTAGATTGTCCAACCTTCCTTCCAAGGAGTGGCTGGTGGGTTTGAACCATCAGCCTTCTGGTTAGCAGTCAAGTGCCTTGGACACTACGCTACCCGAGCTCCTAACAAATATACTAGACAACAAAACTCAACAGGACCCAGTCTTCAAATGCCTCCATCATGAAGTATGTTGATCTTATATGAAGTAAGCCTTATTTCCATTTAAAGACCTCCTTAAGATTATGCTGTTTTTATTTGCAAGGTGAGTTTGGTGATACAATCAAAAAAGAAAAAAAAAACTATACTTGCACCAATAATACACTCAACTCCCTAGTTGCTCTAGTCCAGGATCTTACAATATGGGATAGCCTTAAAGGACTAAAGACAGAGCCTTATTTCTGGAGTACTGAGAACAAAAAGAAGTAAGTTAATGTCCTAGCCATCTCATCAACTGGATGTATCCATTAACTGCTTCGGGTGCCATTTTCCTCAACTGAAAAATAAATAGGAATCTGATGTCTGGCTAGGAATCTAACCAAGCATGTCCATAAACTCCTATGACTTTATTTAAATGTCTACAGTACTTTTAAGTCCAATATATGTAGTGAAAATGCCAACTACAGGCACTTGTCCTGTCAAGCACATCAGTCTATGATGATAGTATCTTTGTTGAACTAAGTTGTCACTCTGATTCCTGACTGTCTTTCAGACCTAGTCCCTATAGTCACTGAAAGGACAGACCCACTCAACTGTGAAACAAAAGACAAAGAAAAGTGACATGTTTATAGAAGTCTTAGTCACCAGCACTTGTTCTCACAAGGTACTGCCATGAGCATTTAACCCTTAGAGCCACAAGGGAAATAAACTTAGACAAAAGAGGTAAATGTGTCTACTCAATCAAAGATGTGACTGGGTGACACTTTTAGAGGGGATCTGAAAGAAAGGGAGAAATTTGATGATCTAAAAATATGGAAAAATGCATACTTAATATCAATATATAGATTATAATATAGAGATAATAATTATGCATTTTTTCCATAATCAATATAATGTATATTCTATAGCTCCACCACTCATCTGTCAGTTTGTCATACTATGGTGGCTTGAATGTTGCTATGAGACTGGAAACTATGCCATAAGCACTTCAAATATCGGCATGTTCATCCATGGGGGACAGATTTCAGTAGAGTTTCCAGACTAAGATAGACTGGGAAGAAGGAAGTGGCCATCCGCTTCTCAAAATATTGGTCACTGAAAACATTATGAATAACAATGAAAAACTGCCTCATACATTATTTTAAAACTTTGTTAATAGCAATGAAACATTGATATAATGCCTGAAGATGAGCCCTTCAGTTTGGAAGGCACTCAAAATACTACTGGGGATATGCTGGCTCCTCAAAGTAGAGCCAACCTTAATGATGTGAATGAAGTAAAGCTTTTGGGATCTTCATTTCCTAATGGGGCACAACTCAAAACAGGAATGAAGAATTGCAAATATTCATTAATAATCAGAATGTGAAATGTACAAAATATGAATCTAGAAAAAATGGAAGTTGTCAACAATGACATGGGACATATAAAGATCAATATCCTAGGCATCAGTGAACTGAAATGGACTGATATTGGATACTTTGAATCAGACAGTCATATGGTTTAATATGCTGGGAGTGACAAATTGAAGAGGATTGGTATTGTATTCATCATTAAAAAGAACATTTCAAGTTCTATCCTTAAGTACAATGCTTTCAGTGATAGGCTAATATCCATATACTTACAACAAAGAATGGGAGATCTGGTGGTTTGGTGCTTAAGGTATTTGACTGCTAGCCAGATGGCTGACAGTTCAAACCCACCAGCCACTCCTTGGAAGGAAGACTGGGCAATCTACTTCCTTAGAGATACCAGCTTGGAAACTCAAAGAGGGGTTGCTATAAGTCAGAACTGACTCAACAGCAGTGAAGTTTTCTTCTTTCTTCTTCTTCTTCTTTTTTTTTTCCAAATAACAAAGACCAGTTAATAATACTATTACTAAAATTTGCACACCAACCACTAAAGGCAAAGATAAAGAAGTGGAAAATTTTTACCAACTTCTGTTGTCTGAAAAAGACCAGACATCATGATGTATTGATAATTACTGGTGATTGGAGTGTGAAAATTGGAAACAAACAAGAAGGACTTGTATTTGGAAAATATGGCCTCGGTGAACAAAATGATGCTGGGCACCATATGATAGAATTTTGCAAGACCAATGACTTATTCATTGCAAATATCTTTTTCAACAACATAAATGCTGACCAAAAAAGGGAAACCCAACAAAAGGAAAGCCTAAGAAACAAAAAACAAAACCAAAAAAAAAAAAGAAGGAAAAACCCGAAAACCATAAGCAAAAAAAAGCCAAGAACCCAACGCAAAAAAAAACATCAATTGCTCATATGCAAGCTCAAGTTGAAACTAAAAATTAAAACAAGTTGACTAGAGGCAAAACAGGATTTTGGTTATATCCCACCTGAATTTAGAGACATTCTGAAGAACAGATTTAATGCATACAACATCAGTGACCAAAGACCAGGTGAACTGTGGGATGATATCAAGAATATCATACATGAAGGAAGAAAAAAGTCATTAAGAAGACTGGAAAGGAATAAAAGACCAAAATGGATGTCAGAACAAACTCTGAAACTTAGTTCTGAATGTAGAGTAGCTGAAGGGAATGGAAGAAATGATGAAAGAAAAAAGCTGAACAGGTTTCAAAGAGGAGCTCAAAAAGACAAAGTAAAGTACTATAGTGAAATGTGCAAATACCTGAAATTTCAAAAGCAAAAGAAAAGAACATGCATGACATTTCTCAAGCTGAAAGAACTGAAACAAACAAACAAACAAGCCTTGAATTGCAGTAGTGAATGATTCTGTGGGCAAAATATTGAGCAATGCAGGAAGCATCAAAAGAAGATGGAATGAATGCATAGAATCATTGTACCAAAAAGAATTGGTCAATGTCCAGCTGTTGCAAGATGTAGCATAGGTTTAAGAACCAATGATATTGAAGGAAGAAGTCCAAGCTGCAATGAAGGAATTGGTGAAAAGCAAAGCTTTAGGAACTGGCAAAATATCTATTGAGATGTTTCAATACACAGATACAGTGCTGGAAGCACTTACTTGTTTATGCCAAGAAATTTGGAAGATAACTATCTGGTCAAGTGACTGGAAGAGATCAATATTTGTGCCCACTCCAACATAATGCAGAAATTATCTAAAAATATCACTAATGTCAAACACTAGTAAAATTTTGCTGAAGATAATTAAAAAATGATTACAGCAGTATATTGACAAAAAATTTCCAGAAGTTCAGGTTGGATGCAGAAGAGGACATGGAACAAGAAATATCATTGCTGATGTCAGACTGACCTTTGGTGAAAGCAAAGAATACCAGAAAGATGTGTACCTGTGTTTTAGTGACTATGCAAAGGCATTCATCTATGCAGATCATAACAAATTTTTGATAACATTGTGAAGAATGAGAATTCAGAACAGTTAATTGTGCTCATGAGGAACCTGTCCATAGACCAATAGGTTGTTGTTCAAACAAAACAAGGGGATACTAGATAGTTTAAAATCAAGAAGCATGTAAACTAGGGTTATGTTCTTTTATCATACTTATTCAATATATATGCTGAGCAAATAATCTGAGAATCTGAACTCTGTGAAGAAGGATAGAGCATCAGGATTGGAGGAAGACTCATTAACAACCTGTGATACCCAGATGACACAACTTTGCTTGCTGAAAGTGAGGATGACTTGAGGCACTTATTGAAGAAGATCAAAGACTTTTCCATATGGATTACACCTCAACATAAAGAAAACAAAAATACTCACAACTGGACCAATATGCAAGGAGCTCTGTTGGCATAGTGCCGAAAGCATTTGATTGCTAACCAGAAGGTTAGTGGTTCAAACCCACTAGCCACTCCTCAGAAGGAAGACTTGGCAATCTAGTTCTGTAAAGATTTACCACCTTGGAAACACA
>NW_006922121.1:1048566-1049597 GCF_000298275.1 Orycteropus afer afer
GCACTGCCAGTAGAATAAACAAATCTATCTGGGAAGAATTGCAGCCTGAATGCTCTTTAGAAGTGAGAATGGCCAGACTTCGAATCATGTGCTTTGTTCACATTGTCAGAAAGGAATGTTCCCTGGAGAAGGGTATCATGCTTGGTAAGGTAGAGGGTCAGTGAAAAAGGGGAAGTTTCTAAGTAAGGTGGATTGACACAGTGGCTGCCATGATGGGCACAAGCATAACAAAAATTGGTAGGCTGGCACAGGATCGGGAAGTATTTCATTTTGTTACTTTTAGTTTTAAGATAGGGAAGTAATATTTGAAAGTAAGTGTAAAATAATTGGTTTGTTTTTCCTTTGTTTTTAATGGATTCATATTTACCAAATAAATTCTTTGGAATGCATTTTGACATAACTTGACTCCACAGAAACTTTATTGCAACTCAGTTTTCATTTAAATGTTTGTATGCAATATGTGACTGATATATTTAATCAGAACCACATCCTTTGGTATGCCCTAAATCCCCTACAGCCCTCATTAAAAATAAAATGTCTTCTGTCTAATAACTCTTGAGGTGTTTGAATTTTGCAAACTAACCATTACCCCTTCCTGAATTTTATTTTACTACGTGGTCAACAGGAACTCTGTTCTGCATTTGGAAATTTAGTGCCTTATACGGTATTGTCCAGCGTAAAAGTTGGCACTTGATTCGGAGCCAGATTTGCCACATGGGCTTCATTTAGGAATTCTGAGTGAAATAAAGGAGCTCTGGTGATGTAGTGGTTAAAGCATTGGGGTACTAACCAAAAGGTCAATGGTTTGAACCCATCAGCTTTCTGCAGGAGAAAGATGAGACAGTCTGCTTCTATAAAGATGTACAGCATTGCAAACCCTATGGGGCAATTCTACTCCATTCTACTGGGTCGCTGAGTTGGAATTGCCTTGATGGCAGTGAAGTTTTGTTTTTAATTTTAATTTTAATTTTGGATTTGAGTGAAATAAAATGAAATACTCTGCTAAAATAACAATGCTCTCAGAACTCCAC
>NW_006922121.1:1050125-1051311 GCF_000298275.1 Orycteropus afer afer
AGATGAAGTTTCACCATCCTTGCTTTTTAAGGAACACTCTGGTTGTGCTTTTTCCAAGACAGATTTATCTGTTTAACTGGCATTCAGTGATCCATTCAATATTCTTCACCAATGTCATGATTCAAAGGCATTGATTCTTCTTTGTTCTTCCTGATTCCTTGTCTAGCTTTCCGTATGTGGCCATTGAAAATACCATGGCTAGGACAGGTGCACTACCACCCTCAAAGTGACATTTTTCCAATAATTTACACTATTTACAATGTTTTCTCTAGAGAACTTTCACCAGAAATCTGTCATATTTACTCACATCCATGGCTGAAAAAAATCTGTACATAGCAGTGGGCTATATAAAGGTATTTTTAATTGCACAGAACTTCATAAGAAGCTGAGATTCAGTGACAGCTCTTTTGATCCAAATGTGAAAGAATTGGCACCTAAAAGGAGCACTGAAGATGTTTTTTTAGATCCACAAGTAAGAACATTGGTACCTCTTCCTTTGCCTTCCAGCTTATAGCAGGCTAATAGCACTGCCTCCACGGGGAAGCATGTGCCTGCCATCTCAACAGTTGGAAGTTACTTGACTTCCAAGGGCAGCTGCACAGGAGTACCAAGCAATAAAGACCCTGGGAGCTTGGGAATGAGATACAATTAGGGATCACTTCATTAATGCTTAATGGTGCAGAACAAGCATACAGCAAAGCTGACGGTGTGCTCCATCTTGGCCAATGATGCTCTTATAATGCCAGCATGGTATTATAAATGCCTTGGCTCTGTAAGCTGTGGGTTAAGAAAGGCAGGAGATGAAATTATCTGCGACCCCTTAGTGTGATGTATTGGAAAGGAACCAGGAAATGACCACTGCGAATCCCACTGCCAATTTCAGTGCAGGTTGGGGAAATGTTACAGATTTTTTCTTTTGTTCCTTAAGCCTAATTCCTAATGGCCTTGGTTATATCCCACTTAGGATTTCTGTTCTTTATAATGCACTAAACATCTCAGTTGGAAAGTCCGAGAAACCATTTTTCCTGTTTTTTTCCTCTATCACACTACAGTGAAAAGGAATTAAAAAAAATATATATATACTGCACAGGTGCAAGTTACAGCTGTTGAGGGTAAACGTTCTTTTACCATATTAATTCATGTCCTACCAGGGGAATTGGAGAATAGTTGAGTTCTCTTACAAAGA
>NW_006922121.1:1052301-1053557 GCF_000298275.1 Orycteropus afer afer
ATTGAGTCTCTTGAGAAGACTGACACCTCTCAAGATCTGTATGGCTTCTATTTTTGTATGATCACCCTCAGTTCTGCATTCCTCAAACTTACACTAAGCTCTCTAAATTATTGGTAACTTTGTCTTTTGTGACCATTCTCTTCTCTTTGATTTAATTCAGATGAAATACCTTGAAACAGCAGCCACCCGGAACATTTGTTTGCACTGAAGTTGACTTCCTCACCAATACATCATTGGCATTTCCTGTCAGGGAAGAACATTCATGACTCATATTCCTTCCTCCAGCTCTTACTTAGGTTTTCCTTCTGTTTTCTCATCCTCTTTTCTCTCTTGTTGTCTCTCAACCTTGTCCAATTTACTGTCCATTTTACAGAGACATACATCCATCACTCATTTCTTTCACTTGCAAATAATGGCATGTGGAGAAAGAGAAGGATATCTCAATTTTAGCAACCAAAATGGGAAAAATAAAATAAAATAAAAAGCCGTTCTTTCTTGAAGGAAATTGTGCCACTCCATTTAGGACAGAAAAAAAAAAAAAAAATTCAAAACAGAAACTAATTTAAAATGTTACATTGCATAATGTGTTAACTGCATATTCATTAAATGAACAATCACAAGTATTTGATTGCCATGTTTCCATATCTTCCTACAAAACTCATGGCAGACATTACTAAACAAGCATGACTCTCTGCTCAGTGGAACTCAGAAGTGACATCAGAATTCTTGCCAGTAGAGTGCTCCTGACCACCCTTGATCAACTGGAGTTGGTATAGCAGATTATACCGTTTTGTTATCCATGTTGTGGTGGTTAAGTTTGTGTGTCAACTTGGCTGTACTTGAATGAGTGGCTGGGCAGCTGGATGCAGTATTCCCCGTGATGAGACTGGTAATCAACTCCATGGTGGAATTTACTATGAGCAGCTGAGTAGCTACCTTCGGGGATATGGTCTGCTTCCTGTATATAAGAAGCAGCTTTGGGAATGGTCTCTAGCTTATGGCACACTTGAACCCTACATGTAGACATGACATTGCTCACCAGCCTGCCATGCTCTGCTAACCTTGATTTTTAATGGAATTGAATGAATGACCTGCTGTGTGGTTTGGTAACATCGGGACTGTGCCTTTTTACTTGTCAACCCTGGGCTTGTCAGCCTCAGCAGCCAGCAGCTGTCTGAGTGAAGAAAAGCTTCCAGCTTCAGTGGGCCAGGTGCAGAAGGCAAAGTGAAGCCCAAGGTTGAGGGGCTTTCACCCAG
>NW_006922121.1:1054862-1059807 GCF_000298275.1 Orycteropus afer afer
ACATCAGCAAGTCTCCCAGGAAGCAGAGAATGCTATTGGCCTTGTGAACACTGGATGGAAAAGCCCATCATCCTACAAGGTCTTTCTATCCTTTCATGGAAGAATTTTCCTGACTCAAATCTTAATAGTAGCCCTGTTGTGAAACACTGACACTAAATAATTAAGGGGTAATTAACATGAAATGCTTGGATAAATATCTTGTCTTAATTCTTTTTCATTGACTGGTTCTGTTTTCAATGTGTTTTCTCCTCTGGGCTCCATGTATATACATGTCCAAAAAGCTAATGCACTCTATGCTTTCTTGTATCAGCAATTTTATTTTAAATGTAGAAAGTTCTCAAATTCTCTGAATGTAAATCCTCATGACATAATCTTCAAAAATGTGTCTTTTTTTCAAGCTATTTCTCTTTTTATTTGCTACTTCAGAAAATTGCAAAGGTTTTGGAAATACCAAAGTCTTCCAGTTTTATAAATGTGCTGTCTGGAAATTTCTGTGAATTTCTTCTTTATAGGTCTCTTCTAATGATAAAGATTTTACAGAGCTCCTACATTTTGGCAGGAAAGAGAACTACTGAATTTTCTCAATTTTGAGATGCACTTTAAAAATATATATTTAACTACTTTGTTCAATATTTCATTTTTGCCCTTAATGGTGTAATGTTTCTTTTCTTGCCAAAAAATAAAAGCACTATCACTCAGTTTACATTTGTCATAAAATGAATTGCATTTGAGATTTAGAGAACTGCATTACATCAGGACAGAGTACTCTTTATAAAAGCATTTCCCTTAACCTCGTGACTTTTGGATGTAACATGTTGAAAGCTCTTCTATATTAGTTATGATTCAAAACTGCACACTTAATATTTGGAGGGACTTTACTTTTAACATTTATGAAGAAATGTCACATGATTGTTACAAATATGGGCTTTGTAGAGAAACCGATTCTAACGTCCAGTTTCACCATTTACCAGTCATGTGACACCATGGAAGTAAAGTTGATATCTCATATTTATATTTATCCTGAATTTAGAAACCATATCAAGAGTAGATTTGATGGATTGAACACTAATGACCGAAGACCAGACAAGATGGGAAGACATCGACATCATACATGAAGAAAGAAAGTAATTAAAAAGACAGTAAAGAAAGAAAAGACCAAAATGGATGTCAGAAAAGACTCTGAAACTTGTTCTTGAAAAAAGAGTAGCTAAAGAGAAAGGAAGAAATGATGAGGTAAAAGAGAGGAACAGAAGAATTTAAAGTGAATCTCAAAAAAGACAAAGTAAAGCATTATGGTATACAAAAATATTGTTTTACATCTTACTTTGTTGAGTTATGACTGGGGTCTTATAAGTTTTCAAGCAGCCATTTAAGATGGAACTATTGGTCTCTACTCATCAGGAGCAAACAACAGTGAAGAATATCAGACATCTGGAAACAGTAACTCCAGAGAACTAATGGACTATGAGAACCTCAGCCTTTATGACCCTGGAACCAGAAGAACTAGTTGGTGCCTGGATACCAATGCCAGCCACTAGGAAAGTGATTATAATTTGACATCCCAGGTAGACTGAGAGAAAAATTCAAAATCATAAGAAAGACCAGGCTTACTGGTCTGATAAAGACTGGTGAAACCCATGAGACTATGGTCCCAAGTCATCCTTTTGGTCTGGAATTGAACTTACTCCCCTAGATTAACTCCCAGCCAAACAATAGACAGACTACGAGCTGAACACCTACACCAGGGAGAGGCACCCCATAGAACAATCTACTGTGGGAGATCATAAGGTCAACATTCACACAGGTAGAAAAGCAGGGAGACAGGAATATATAGGCAATAAGGACACAAGGCCAGGGTAACAACAGAAAAGAAGTGGTAGGACAGCTGTTACACTGTGGAGATGGAACCAGTGCCAGAAAGCAATATGTGTATAAACTGTTGAATGTAAAATGAATCTGTTTTGTAAACTATCACCCAAATCACAATAAAGAGCTAAATAAATAAATAAAGTGTAATAATGACATATACAAAGACCTGGAGTTAGAAAACTAAAAAGGAAGAATACACTGAGCATTTCTAAAGTTCAAAGAACTGCAAAAAAATTTCAAGCCTAAAGATGTAATATTGAAAGACTCTATGGGCAAAATATTGGATGATGTAGTAAACATCAGAAGAAGATGGAAGGAATACACAGAGTCACTGTACCAAGAAAAATTGGTTGATGTTCATCCACTTCAGGAGGTGGCATATGATCAAGAACTAATGGTATTGAAGGAAGAAGTCTAAGCAGCACTGAAGGAATCAGCGAGGAGCAAGGCTCCAGGAATCGACCGAATACGAATACCCACTGCGATGTTTCAACAACGGATGCCACGTTGGAGGCACTCAGTCACCTACACCAAGAAATTTGGAAGATAGTTACCTGGCCAACTGACTGGAAGAGATCCATATTTGTACCCATTCCGAAGAAAGGTGACAGAATGTGGAAATTATCAAACAATATTATTAATATCACACACAACTAAAATCTTGCTGAAGATAGTTCAAAAACGATTGCAAGCAGTACGTTAACAGAGAACTTCCAGAAATGCAAGCTGGATTCAGAAAAGGATGTGAATCATTGCTGATGGTAGATGGATCTTGGCTGAAAGCAAAGCATACCAGAAAGATGTTTACTTGTGTTTCATTGACTGTGCAAAATCATTTGATTGTATGGATCATAATAAATTAAGGATAACATTGAGGAGAATGGGAATTTCAGGACATTTAGCTATGAGCTTGAGGAACCTGACCAGGAGGCTGTCTTTTGAACAAAGCAAGGGGACAATGCATGGTTTAAAATCAAGAAGGGTGTCCATCGAGGTTGTATCATTTTACCATACTTATTCAATCCGTATGCTGATTATACAATCCTACAAGCTGAACTATATGAAGAAGAGCATGGCATCAGGATTGGAGGAAAACTCATTAACAACCAGCAATATTCAGATGGCACAACCTTGCTTGCTGAAAGTGAAGATGACCTAAGTACACACTGATGAATATTAGAAACTACAGTCTGCAGCATGGATTAAATCTCAACACACACAAAATGACAATCCCCATAACTGGACCTATAAGCAGCATCACAATAAATGGAGAAAAGATAGTCAAGGATTTCATACTACTTGGTTCCACTATCAACAACAATGGAAGTAGCAGTCAAAAAATCAGACATTGTATTAAACTGGGCAAATTTGTTACAAAACAACTTTTTAAAATGCTGAAGAGCAAAGATGTCTCTCTCTCTCTCTCTCTCTCTCTCTCTCTCTCTCTCCCCTTAATTTTTGTGATTTGGTTGAAAGTTTACAGAGCAAATTCATTTTCCATACAGCAGTTCACATACACTTTGTCTCTTGAAATTGACCGAAATTTCCCACAATGCAGCTGCTCTCTTCCCACTTCCTCCCCATAGTTACCCCTTCCTTGTATTCTTCCCTCCCATGCACTCCTGCCCCCTGAGCTGTCTCCCTGTGCATACACAGCCTTTCTATTCACCCATGATTGTTCTTTTCAAGGAGTGTATCTACCTAATGTAAATGTTTAGTTCATACACTTGTCTTTTGTTTGGCTGGAAGCCACAGCAGTGAGTTCAATTGCAGACCTGAAAGGCAGCTAGGGGCCATAGTCTCAGCGGTTTCACCAGGCTTTATCAGATCAGCAAACCTGGTTCCCTTTTTCCAATGATTTTGAGTTTTGTTCCACATTGCTCTCCCACTCTATCCAGGATCTCTTACAGATATCTCCCTCCAAGTTGTAGACAGTGGTAGGAGGCACCATCTAGTTCTTCTGGTCTCATAGTCACATAGGCTGAGGATTGTATGTTGTACGGTCCCGTGGACTAATTGCTTCCATGCATCTTTGGATTTTCTCATTCTTCTTTACTCTGGATGAGGAGAGACCCATCATTGCATCTAGATGGCTGCTTGCCAGCTTTCAAGATCCCAGTCACTACTCACAACAGTAGGATAAGAAACAACATTTTTATGTAGTATGTTATGTCAATTGAGCTTGATGCCCCCTGTGACCATAGTCCCCAGCCCACAGGTCCAACTACTCACTCCCTCTGGGTAACTGGCTGTGGCCATAAAGTGACTACAACCTTGTTCCCTTTCAGCTCTAATATATACCTGGGAATTATTATAGAACATACAAATACACTTGTAGAAACATTGTCTGCCAACCCTATCTATACATGGTCTTGGGCACACTCCCCACTGCATGGACATACAGCCTGTCCACCCATCTATCCACCCATATATCCATGTTTGCCGTCACTGAAAATGCAGTACTATATGTGCAAAAGGTTCATCATTGATGTCTGTACCTCCGGTGCACCTCTCTATGTTTTCCTCTTCCTCAATGCCACCATGTTGATCACTCACAGTATATTGCCCTTCTCTTCACCTAAATCAATACTTATCTCTACCTATCTAACACTGTTCCCTCCCCTCCCCTCCCACCCCTGGTAACCAACAAAGAAAATTTCCTTCCATATATAATCCTTTCCTTGACTTTTTACAATGGGTCATAACTTGGGGCACGGTTGACCCCTAGAGAACATTTGGCAATATCTGGTGGCATTTTTATTGCTTTGCTCGGAGGAATGATGCTATTGGCATCTGATGGTTAGAGGCCAGGGATGCTACTAAACACCTAGATTGCACAGGGAAACCTCCCAAAACAAAGAGCTATGTAGCCCAAAATGTCAAAATTGTCAAGGTAGAAAAAAACCATTTTAGAATTATCAATGAATTGGATTACATTGGCGATCAAGAATATTTACTTGGTCTCATAGTGCAACTTCTAAGTGGCAGCAACAGAAAACTTCTCTGGGTCCTGGTTTATAGGGCCATGAAACCTACAAGTGTTTAGGATTGGATAACAGTACCTTCAATTTTCTTT
>NW_006922121.1:1059987-1061761 GCF_000298275.1 Orycteropus afer afer
AACAACAACAACAACAACAACAACAAGCATTGATGTATATCAGAATCCCCAGGAAGGCTTACTGAAACCAGGATTCCTGGCCATAAGCCCTGGGGTTTCTAATTCAGTTGATCTGGGCATTTCCAATCATTTGCATTTCTTACAAGTTAATGAGAGATGCTGATGTTGTTCCTGGTGGAACCAACTCCAAGTGTCACTTTCTTATCCTGTTACTCTCTCTGTCTCATCCCAGTCTGTTCTTATAATCCTCATTAAGCATCGTCATACATCTATAGCAAAGTCAGAATATTTTGATTCCTGTTTATGCCATTTAGTTATTTATTGGTGACACAAAATCCACCACATTTTAATAAATATTTGATTGTTGTTGCTGGTAGGTGCCTTCCAGTCAGTTCTGACTCATAGTGGCCCCATCTTGCACCATCCTCACAATCATTGCCATGCTTGACTCCATTGTTGCAGCCCCTGTGTCAATCCGTCTCATTGAGAAGCCCCCTGTTTTGGGTGCCTTTCTACTTTATTCGGCATGTTATTCTTCTCCAGGGACTAATCCCTACTGACAGCATGACCAAACTATTTCCATCATCAGTTCAATACTTCTTCTATGTTTTATATTTCACAGGTTTTCTTTCTCTTTCTTCATTTTTGCTAAGCATAATCTGTATCACAGGGACTTTAAATACTTTTTTTTTCACATTGTAAGTTAGCTTTTCCTCTATTTCATGTTTCTGAAGCTGTTTTGTTTCTGCTTTTGCTCTTTGCTTCAAAATAGAAGTGGATGATGAAGTAGAGATTGGGCATGTCGGACTCACTGCCAAAATGTGATTGTCAATAACTGTGCTGCTAATGTGCAGTTTCTAAGGATGACTGAGAAAATTCAGAACCATTATTTAACGCTTTACCAAAGTTCTTTCCAAGCTCAGATTATTAAATAATTATACTGCATTTAATTAGTCATAACTCATTGCTGTTGAGTCAATTCCAACTCCCATAACCCTCTAGGATAGAGTAAAACTGCCCACAGGCTTCCTAAGGCTGTAAATATTTATGGCAGCAGACTGTCACATCTTTCTCCCATCTAGACAATGGTGGGCTTTAGTCTCCAACCTTTGAGTTAACAGCCAAGCTCTTACATCTTAACCACTGCACTACCAGTGCTCCTTTAATTCCACAAGTCAGAGGAAAAAAAAAAATCCAAAACAACAAAAGACTTAAACACACACACACACACACACACACACACAACTATAATGACAGTTTGCATTGAATGGAAAGGAGTACTTCATGTTGTTTTTTAAAAGTGCACCAGTTGCTTTAAAAAAAAAAAAAATCACACATTCATACTGATGCTAGCAGCAAAGAAGAGATATTCGAAGCTACTATTATTTGTTCTCATATCCATCAGTGCCTTCATTCTGTTCTTTTTGCTGACAATGGCCTCTATTGCCCTTGTTCATGATATCCAAATGATACTTTCCTTTTAAGACTTCAGTGTCCAGAGAAATCTAAACACAAAAAAGCAAAAACAAAACAAAACAAAAAATTCTGGCTTCCCCTTTTAATGGACCCATTAATTGTTAATATGGTAACTGATAGTTTTTATCTTCATTTGGACAGAAGAAAATTTGCACCTCATCATAAGTATCTTGATCATATGAATTTCAATTCACTGATATGATGCCTTGGGAAAGTCAACTGCGAAGGAACTGTTTCAAGTGCTGAGGAGCAAGGATATCTCCTTGAGGACTAAGGTGCGCCTGACACAAGCCATGAT
>NW_006922121.1:1062441-1064766 GCF_000298275.1 Orycteropus afer afer
TGGATAATTCTTCATTTAAGGACTACTAAAAATGGGAGCTCTGGTAGGGTAGTGCCTAAGGCACTTGACTGCTAACTACAAGGCTGGCGGTTCAAACCCACCAGCCACTCCTCAGAAGGAAGGTTGGGCAATCTACTTCCTTAGTGATACCGCCTCAGAAACCCAAGGAAGGGTCTCTATGAGTCGGGTCCGACTTGACGGCACAGAACAACAAGAACAACAAAAATGCTGAACCACACCCAACAATATTCCTGCTCTCACTGCCTTAAAATACTAGAGCAATAATGCTCTCTTCTATATTTCCTTAGAGCATCACTTGCACTCCTTTTAAGTCATGATGTTCATACTTTGGCCTTTTAAATTATTTGACAGTGTAGTTGAATATACAAAATATGAACACATAAGTTGATACACAAAGCAATAAAACAAACTCTTGAACTCATCTTGAAACTTAAGTATTTTACTATTGTAAACATGGCTGTGATTGCCCGTAGGCTGTGTCCTTGTCCATATCACTGTGTTTGTTGTTAAGTGCTATGGATGCTGTTCCGACTCAGCTACCCTTCTTACAGTGAAATGAAGCCTCGCCTGATCCTGCACCAACTTCACGATCCTTGCCACCTTCTTTACCAAACACTCACCACCACTCCTCTGTCAGTTTGCTGTGCTATCCTGGTTTGTGTCTTGCGGTCATGCTGGACACCTTGCCACTGATATTTCAAATACCAGTAAGGTCACCCATGTTGGACGATTTTCAGCAGAGCTACGAGACTAAGATGAAAAAGAAACACCTGGTGATGTACTTCTTAAAAAAAAAAAAAGGCCAGTGAAAACCATGTGAATAGCCCCAGAACATTGTCCATGTAAACAGGAGTTTTCCAGGGTTGAGTCTTGGCTGTATCCTTGAATAAAACTGTTGTGGGGGATTTGAGAAATTTCAGGAGCTACTCTAGAGTGTTTTCCAATGTGATTGTACTGCATTACTTTGTTAGCAAATGGTGAGTGCTGTTCTTTCTTTAATTCTTGACCAACGTTTTGACATGGTCACATGTCCTAAATTCTGCCAGTCTAGAACAGCGAGCTAAAATAGTATTTCTTCATGGTCTTAATTTGTATTTCTGTAATTGAAATGGAAAATTAATTTCCCTTTTTCTTTTTTCTCTTCTCTCCTCTCTTCTCTTCTCATTTCCCCTCCCCTCCCCTCTCTCCCCTTTTCTCCCCTCCTCTCCTCTTCTTTTGTTTCCTTTTATGATTCTTAACAGTAAAATGGAGCTCTGGTCTCCTAGTGCCTAAAGCATTTGACTGCTAACCAGAAGGCTGGTGGTTCAAACCCAGCAGCCACTACTCAAATGGAAGGTTGGACAATCTACTACAGTAGTGATACTGCCTTGGAAACCCAAGGAGGGGTCGCTATGAGTCAGGTATGACTCGACAGCACATAACAAACAAAACAAACAACGGTAAAATAAGAGTCCTGGGGACACAGTGGTTAGTTACTCAGCTGTTAACCCAAAGATCAACAGTTCAAACTTACCAGTGACTGTGGGAGAAAGATGTGGCAGTCTGCTTACATAAAGGTTAGAGTCATGGAAACTCTACCAGCCAATTTTATTCTGTATCATAAAATCACTGTAAGCCAGAACTGACACACAGTGATGGTTTTTATTTGAAGAGGGATGGGGTTGGGAGAGGAAATTTTAACAGCTGAATAATTGTTTTCATTTCGTAAACTTTTTAACTGGGTCATATGGATTTCTTACATTAATTTATGTTTAAAAAGAAAATCTTATGTTTTCAGAGATAAATCTATGCATATTTTATTAAATTTGTTCCCAAGTACCTTAATTTATGTTACTAGAAGTAATAGCCTATATTTGTTATGTTTTTTATTTCTGCTCTATAGAAATAAACATTAGTTTAATATAGATTTTACTTCAGAAGCCCTTCTAAGCTTTTAAAAAAATAAAACAAACAAAAAAAAATTTATAAGTATGTTCATAGTTTTTTTTTTTTAATTTTATTTTGCATGGATTTAGCTTCATTTATTTTTCTTACTCCATTGGGTAATGGATTCAGGATAATGTCAAATGGATGCATGGCATCCTGGTCTTTCTTCTGACGCTGGAGGGTTACTTCTAAACATTTACCATTAAAAATGATATTTTATGCCTTTGCCATTTGGAGAGGGCATATATCTTTTATAAGGAGCCCTGATGGCACAAAGGTTACGCACTTTCTGCTAACAAAAAGGTTGGCAATTCAAAATCACCCAACGGCTCTGTAGCAGAAAGACCTGGTAATGTACTTCCATAAGAATTACAGCCT
>NW_006922121.1:1065836-1068056 GCF_000298275.1 Orycteropus afer afer
GAAGGGATTTCCTATAGACTCTTAATTTATTAAAATATTTTATTATAAATAGGTGTTAAATTTCTTCAAATTGCTTTTTCTTCTAGTCTGAAAACTTGACTAATCACATGTATAGATTTCTAATGTTAAAATATCTTTACATTCTTGGAATAAATCCAAATTATTAATGTTGAACTACCTCTCATGATTATGAGTATTTTATTAGATATTGTTTGACAATATTTAATTCATATTTTTGCAACTATATTAGTGAGTGTGATTGGCCTGTAATTTCCTAATTTTCCACCTTCTCTGTTTGTTTTGGTTGTTGTTCCTGTTGTTATGTGCCATGGAGTCAGATCCGATTCATAGCTACCCCTCCTTGGGTTTTCGAGGCAGTATCACTACAGAAGTAGATTACACAATCTTCCTTCCAAGGAGTGGCTGGTGGATTTGAACCACCAGTCTGGTTAGCAGTCAAGTGCCTTAGGCACTACTCTACCAGAAGGTCATATTGGTCTTACAGAATCAAGTGTGCACCTAGGAGAAGGAGCGGTAGACACTAAATAGAAGTAGAGATCTATTCCATGAAGAATTGCAAACTCACCTTTAAGTCACAAAGGTCTGAATTTTCTTTGTAATATACATCATATTCTACCTCATTTATCTATTGTTTAGATATAACAGAATAATAAATTTTAATACATTCAATTTTTAATCACCTTTTATATATGAAGAGAAAGTATCATCAAGGAATACTTGTTACAGTAAATTATAAATATCTTTTATTTATTTATTGATTTTGATTTGGGTGAAAATTTACAGAGCAAATACACTTTCCATACAGCAGTTTACATATACTTTGTCTCATGACATTGACCACAATTTACCACAATGCAACATCTTCCCTCTTACTTCCTCCCAATAGTTACCTCTTCAGTGTGTTCATCCCTCCAAGCACTCCTGCCCCCTGAGCTGTCTCCCTTTGCATAAGGAGTCCTTCTTTCTCCCATGCTTGTTCTCTCCAAGGAGTGTATCTACCTTAGGTAAATGTTCAATTCATATGCCTGTCTATTGTTTAGCTGGAAGCCCCAGGCGTTGGTTCAATTCCAGACCTGAAGGGCAGCTAGGGGCCATAGTCTCAGTGGGATTCCATCAGGCTCTATCAGACCAGCAAACCTGGTCCCCCCCCTTTTTTTTCAAAATGATTTTGAGTTGTGTTCCACGTTGTTCTCCCTCTCTATCCAGGATCTCCTACATAGATCCTCTTCCAAGTAGTTGACAGTAGTAGCTGGGCACCATCTAGTTCTTCTGGTCTCATAGTCATATAGCCTGAAAATCAGATGGTGTACCAGTCGCTAGGACTAATTATTTCCATGATTTTTTGATTTTCTTCATTCTTCTTTTCTATGGATGAGGAGAGACCTTTTGTTGCATCTAGATGGCAGCTTGCTAGCTTTTAAGATCCCAGTCACTACTCGCCACAGTAGGAGGTGGAACAATATTTTCTGTAGTATGTTATGCTAATTGAACTTGATGTCCTCTGTGACTACAGTCCTGAGCCCACAGGTTCAACTACTTGGTCCCTCTGGGTAGCTGGATGTGACCAAGCAGTGACTAAAACCTTGCCCATTGTCAGCTCCACTGTACACCTGGGAATTGAGATCATACACATACAGTTATAGGACCATTGTCTGCCAACCCTATACATGTTCTTGGGTACACTCGCCACTTCATAGACATATCTAATAGTTCAGCCTGTCCACCATCTATCTACCCATATACCCATGTTTGTCTTCACTGACAACACCATAGTATATGTGCAAAAGTGTTCATCTTTGTTGTCTGTACTTCCCACGTGCCTCTCCATGTCTTTTCCTTCCTCAATGCCACTATATTGATCACACACATTTGGTACATTGCCCTTCTCTTCACCCAAATCAAAAATTATCTCTATCTATCTAATGGTGTTCCCTCCCTTTCCCTCCTACCCCAGTAACCAACAAAGAAAATGTCCTTAAATAGATAAACATTTCCTTGACTTTTACAATAACAGACTAATACAATATTTGTCCATTTGTGATTGACTTATTTCACTCAGCACAATTTCCTCCAAGTTCATCCACGTTATGTGGTGTTTGGCGGATTCTACATTATTCTTTAGGGTTGCATAGTATTCCATTGTGTGTATGTACCATAGTTTGGATATCCATTCCTCAGTTGATGGACACCTAGGTTGTT
>NW_006922121.1:1069002-1071871 GCF_000298275.1 Orycteropus afer afer
GCCCTTTGTCAAAGATCAGCTGACCATAGGTCGATGGATATATTTCTGGATTCTCAATTGTATTCCATTGGTCTTTGTATCTGTCATAATAAATAAATAAATAAATAAAAAGCTAGGAACATGGACGGAGGAGCAGTCAGCCACAGGGATCCAGGTGAGGAGAGGGAACTCAGGCACACCCAAAGCAGCAGGGTGAGAGAGCAGGAGAAAGGGGATTAAAAGGCCCAGTAATCTGGACAGAGGGGGAATCAGCCACAGGGACCCAGGTAAGGGTTGTATGAGAGGTTTCCAACCGGGAGACAAACTGCTCTGTCGGTTTGTCCTACTGAGGTGATATGTTGATGTGAGTCTTGAGGGTGAGCCACTGGTGTTTCAAACCCACATAGTGCACTGGTATCAGCCCAGCTTACACTGAGACAGACTAGGAAGAAGGAAGAGGCCATCCACTTCTCAAAGAATTGGCCAGGGAAAACTTATGAATACCAAAGAAACACTTTGATACTTTATGAATAATCCAGTTAGATTAGAAGGCTCTCAAAATAGGACTGGGAAAGAGCTGCATCATCTGAGTAAACCAAGCCTTACTCCTATGGATAAAGTAAAGATTTTGAGACCTCCATTTGCTGATATGGCACCACTCAAATTGAAGAGAAACAGCTGCAGGCATCCATTAATCATTGGAACATGGAATGTACGAAGTACGAATCTAGGAAAATTGGAAGTTATAAAAAATGAAATGGAATTCATAAAGATTGATATCCTCAGCATTGGTGAGTTGAAATGGACCAGTTTTGGCCACTTTGAATCAGACAATGATGTGATCTACTATGCTGGGAATGACAGTTTGAAGGAGAATGGTGTGGCATTCATCATCACAAAGGATGTTTCAAGATCTGTCCTGAAGTACAATGCTGTCAGTGATAGGATAGTATCCATATGCCTACAAGGAAGACTGTTAATACGATTATTACTCAAATTTATGCCCCACCCATCAAAGCCAAAGTTGAGGAAATTGAAGATTTTTATCAATTTCTGTAGTCTGAAATTGACCAAACATGCAATCAGGATGTGTTAATTATCACTGGGGACTGGAATGCAAAAGCTGGAAACAAAGAAGAATCACCAGTAGCTGGAAAGTTTGGCCTTGGTGACAGAAATAATGCTGGAACTCACATGGTAGAATTTTGCAAGACCAACGACTTACTCATTACAAACACCTTTTCTCAACAACACAAACAGCAGCTGTACACGTGGACTTCACCAGATGGAACACACAGGAATAAGATTGACTACATCTGTGGCAAGAGGTGGTGGAAAAACTCAATATCTTCAGCCAAAACCAGGTCAGGGGCTGATTGTGGAACAGATCATCAATTGCTCATATGCAAGTTCAACTTGAAGTTAAAGACAATTAAAACAAGTCCAAGAGAGCCAAAATATGATCTTGAATATATGCCTCCTGAGAGATCATCTAAAAAATATATTTGATGCACTGAATGCCAACGACCAAAAACCAGAAGAATTGTGGGAGGATATCAAAAACATTATCCCTGAAGAAAGCAAGAGATCACTAAAAAGATGAGAAAAGAAGAGAAGACCAAAATGGATGACAGAAAAGACTCTGAAAGTTGCCCTTGAGAAGAGAGTAGCTAAAACCAATGTAAGAAATGACAAGATCAAAGACCTGAACAGAAGATTTCAAAGAGCACCTAGAGCAGACAAAACCAATTACTATAATGAAATGTGCAAAGATCTGGAGTTTGAAAAACAAAAGGGAAGAACATGCTGAGCATTTCTCTAGCTGAAAGAACTACAGAAAAAATGTAAGCCTCGAGTTGCAATATTGAGAAATTATATGAACAAAATATTGAATGATGCAGGAGACATCAAGAGAAGATGGCAGGAATACACAAAATCACTGTACCAAAAAGAACTGATCGATCTTCATCCATTTCAGGAAGTGGCATATGATCTAGAGCCAATGGTACTGAAGGATGAAGTCAAAGCTGCAATGAAAGAATTGATGAAGAAGAAGGCTCCTGGAATTGATGGAATACCTATTGAGATATTTCACCAAACAGATGTTCCTTTGGAGGCACTCACTCAGTTATGCCAAGATATTTAGAAGAGAGCTACCTGGCCAACTGACTGGAAGAGTGCTATACTTGTACTAATTCCAAAGAAAGTGATCCCACAGAATGTGGAAATTATAGAGCAATATCATTAATATCACATGCAAGTAAGATCTTACTGAAGATATTTCAAAAACGGTTGCAGCAGTATATTAACAGAGAACTTCCAGAGGTGCAAGCTGGATTCAGAAGAGGACATGTAACAAGGGATATCAAAGCTGTTGTTAGATGGATCTTGGCTCAAGGCAAAGAATACCAGAAAGATGTTTACTTGTGTTTTATTGACTATGCAAAGTCATTCGATTGTATGGATCATGACAAATTATGGATAACATTGAGAAGAATGAGAATTCCAGAGCACTCAATTGTACTCATGAGGAACTTGTACCTTGACCAGGAGGCTGTCATTTGAATGGAACAGAGGACACTACATGGTTTAAAATCAAGAAGGGAGTGCGTCATGGTTGAATCCTTTACCCACACTTATTCAATCTATATGCTGAGCAAATAATCTGAGAAGCTGGACTATATGAAGGAAAACGTGGTATCAGGATTGGAGGTAGAATAATTAACAACCTGAAGTATGTAGACCATACAAATTTGCTTGCTGAAAGTGAGGATGGCTTGAGGCAATTACTGATGAAGTTGAAGAATACAGTCTGCAGTATGGATTACGTCTCAATATAAAGAAAACAAAAATCCTCACAACTGGACCAATGAGCAGCATCACAATAAAT
>NW_006922121.1:1075920-1081949 GCF_000298275.1 Orycteropus afer afer
AAAAAAAAAAAAAAGACACATGAGGCAGACATAGGAATTGTTGTTGTGTTGTTGTTATGTGCCGTCTAGTCGGATCTGACACATAGCGACCCCTCTTTGGGTTTCTGAGGCAGTACCACCACAGAAGTAGATTGCCCAATCTTCCTTCGGAGGAGTGGCTGTTGGGTTTGAACCACCATCCTTCTGGTTAGCAGTTAAGTGCCTTAGGCACTATGCTACCAGAGCTCATAGACAAAGGAGAGAGAATAACAAATAAAAAGAGGTAAAAGGATTTCCATTGGCAAAACCTTGAAGGCATTAACAGATTCCAGGTGTGCAGGGAAATAGCAGCAGATCCACATAATGGCTTCTACTACTTTTTTTACTATTTACACTACTACTTCTATTACTAGCAAAACAATATAATGTTTTGGTGGGGGGATGGTAGAAGTAGTTGGTAGGTGTAATAGGGGAAAAGAGATCCCAGATTCAAAAAAGTTTGATGGAGGCATTTTTATTAAACCATGGACAGGATAAAGACAAAACAAGGACCATCATCCAGGATAAGAGAAACGTCAGCATGTAAATAGTACCACAGTGTAGAAAGTTGAATAGAGCCCACCAAGTCATGGCAATGAGGCTAATTACATACAATTTTAAAACAAAGGGAATCATCATAAAACCATGAATGGTGGCTGATCATTTCATCACTGTTGAATGTGGGACTATAGAAGCAGGGAAAGGATCATGATTGGTATATGCATGTAAATGAATATTCAAACAGTTACAGTATTGGATCTGCAATTTGACTGGCTGGGTAGATGATGGCCTGGATATTTTTCATGACCATGCAACCTGAGTCATAGCTACAAGGTGGCTACAAAACAGTACCAGGACCCCGAACAATTTAAATTAGTAAAGGACACACTAATTCTTTTTGTGAGCCCAGTCTGCTTTCAAAAACACTCTTCCTGAGGGCAAACTGCCTTCCTTAAGTTCATCCTGGAATGTGTCTATGCACAGCCACAATGCTGAAGGTCAGAAAGAACCCAACTGGCATCTGAACTCATGTCAAGCTTCAAAATGGAGTTAGAGCTCCCATTGTAGAGCACTCACTCACTGCCATCGAGTCGGACTCATAGTGACCCCTCCTTGGGTTTCCGAGGCAATATCACTACAGAAGTAGATTGCTCAACCTTCCTTCTGAGGAGTGGCTGGTGGGTTTGAACCGCCAGGCTTCTGGTTAGCAGTCAAATGCCTTAGGCACTAGGCCACAGCCTTCCACAAACTAAGTGCTTTAGAATTTAACCTCTAATACAAAGGCAAGCAAAGGTAAGATGAAGAAGCTGTCATCAAGTTTCTCTCTGTTCATGGTACACATGCCATTAAGAAAGAAGGACAATTAAGGTTCTTAGACATTATCTGTGCAGGGTGCTAGGGCTTCTGTTTACCAGAAAGAATAAATGTCCTTGAAACCCTGTTGTCTCTTATTACCATCATGTCAAACATGGAACTTCCCCAAAGTAACTTTTCCCTGGAAAGAGTGACAGAAAAAAGGAATTGGATAGAGAGATCTTACCAATTTAGGACTTCATGTCAGTCAATGAATTTAAGGAATTTTGCATGCATGAGAACGTACCATGGGAATTCTAATGTGCATAAGATAAAAGAAAGGTGGAAATATAAAAAGAAAAAGGAGTGGTATTTCTTTAATTCACAGGAATAAAGGAAATTGTTCTGCTTATTGAAACAAATGGAGGATTTTCCTTACAACAAATGAGAGCAAGTGATTTTGAATAATTTTCCCATATGGTCTTATAAGGCAAAGAACCATCAAGCAGGAAGTACAAGAGAACTCAGGGATTAGTGCTTGAATATTTAGAAAGTTGTTTGAAATTTTGTTCCTAAAATGAGCCAGCTAGAGGGAAATTCAGGCAGGGAGGCATTGGGAGGAAATATCTAGCTTGCTTTTTATCTGAGTGAAAACACAGAAGAGAAACTTCTTTTCTTTCTTTCAAGTTCACATACATTTTAAAGAATAGACAGAATCCACATACTCTTTCTAAAGGATGGCTTATTTAGGAATGGGTGGACAGAAATTCCTAACAGTGAAAAACAGAGGAGAGAGAAAGATGAAATTTGCCCTCTTCCCCCACCCCCCAAAAAAAAGAAGAAGAAGGAAAAGGAAAAATTTGGCCCCAGCCCAGTTTCCTTACTGCAGCTAGAGCATTAGCCTTGTACATATTTAGATGTCAGAGACTAAAGGATCAATTGAGAAAGCTGAAGGAAAACACCATATTCTTTTAGGGATGAGGAGCCTTGAGCTTCAAATTTGGTACCAGGGGCCCAACCATAGTGTCTTCAATTGCTTGTTGAATGAATCACTCTTCTTGGACCTCAGTTACTCCTTCTATAAAATAGGCTGAACTGAGAGGAAATGAGTTCTTCTGGCTGTAAAATTATACTACATTTAATAAAAATTCTTCTCCATGCCAGCAGTGACTGTCTTACTTCCTCACAGTTTTGGAGGCTAGACGTCTGAATTCTAGTTGATTCTTTCTGTGGGTTGTACTCCTAGTTGCTGCTGTAATTCTTGGTGTCACTTTGCTTGTAGATGTATCTTCGTATGGTGAAGATATGTGATTCCCTATGTGATTGTTTTCCTGCAGTCCTTTTATAAAATGCCATTCATAAGGAATTAGGATTAAGGTGGTTCAAACCCACCAGCCACTCCTTGGAAGGAAGTTTGGGCAATCTGCTTCCATAGTAATACTGCCTCAGAAACCCAAGGAGGGGTTGCTTTGAGTCAGATCTGACTCAAGAGCAGTGAGTTTGGTTTTGGTTTTCACTCCAATATAACTTCTTTCCCTTAATTAATAAAGTTTGCAAAAACAAATATCCCTACCTCCCAAAACAAGATCATATTCACTGGTACAGAGGCTAGAATTTCAACATATCTTTTGGGGGGATGCAACTCTACACATAACAGTACTTTTGGTTTAAGAAATATATGTGGATGCTTCAAACACAGGAAATTCCTGGACCTTATTCCAACTTTGCTTGTAAAATATAGCATTTGTTCCTTTATGCTGTCGTTGCTTTCCTTCTTTTTCTTTTATTCTCCTTGCATACAAAACCCTCATAATCATATCTCTGCTTATCTCCCAAACTTAATTCTTATTATTGCCTCCCTGGTAGCACAGTGTCTTAGGCACTTGACTGCTAACCAGAAGGCTGGCACTTCAAACCCACCAGCCACTACTCAGAAGGAAGATTGGGCAATCTACTTCCATAGTGGAACTGCCTTGGAAGCCCAAAGAGGGGTCGTTAGGAGTTGGATCCAACCCGACAGCAGTGAGTTTGAGAGTGAGTGTGATTTCTTCCAAGGGCCAGGCACAATGTGAGCAAGGAGTTCCCATGCATGCTCATTTTCCACCTGAAAAATGCTTCATTGAATCTTCCCATCTCCATTCTAAATCATTGCAAACAGGCCTTGATCTCCATCAGCTCAGTGAGCATCTTGATGTCGGAGACCATTCTCATGTGTGTCTTTATCACCAGTACATGACAGAGGGCATTACATACAATTCTTTCCTTTCTTTTCTAATTGTTATAAAAATATAGATAATAAAACCTTTGCCAATTAAAGATTTTTCACATGTACAATTCAATGGCATCCATTACATCAAAGGATCTCTTGGGATGCAATGGTTAAATAAATGTTCAGCTGCTAAATATAAGGTTGGTGGTTCGAAGCCACCTAGCAGTTTTGCAGGAAAAAGACCTAGTTAGTGATTTACTCCTGTAAAGATTCTGCCTAGAAAATTCTACAGGGCAGTTTTACTCTGTCACATGGTGCTGCTGTATATTGAAATTGATTCAGTTACATATAATAACAATTACATCAGTCTTGTTGTGCAACCATCATCAATATCCATGGCTGGTTTTTCCATCACTTTAAAGAGAAACCCAATACTTCCTAAAAGTGATTTCTCCTTTCCTCAAAAGGAAAGAACAAAGAAGACTGCAGCCTAGTATTCTGTGCCTTTGTTTGGGTCCTCCTGTCTAGTGTCAGCATAAGCACTAGTACAGGATATGTTGTCTGGGTAAAAGTTTGGGACTAGACTTTCTAGGGGCCACAGTGGCCAGTTACAAAGGCCTGAGGAAAATTTCCCTAGAATAAGCATTTCATAAAGTTGGAACAAAAGCTTCAAGGCTTCTCTGAAATTACCCTTGGAAGTTACTCAGCCACACTTCATTGTATTTTCTTAATTACAGGCTCATGTCTGAGTCAGCCTAGACTCAAAGGGAGGGGAATAACAGGAAGGTGACATAAGGGACTTGATTTATTGATGTGAGTGAGGGTGTCTTTTCAAGACAGGCCACTAAATCTCTTTTGCCTCTTAAGAACAATGTGCGGGAGAGTAGTAGATATGGTATCATGATCACTGCAAACACTCTCAGATTTGCTGCAGCTGGGTTCAATTCCTCAATCCATCCTTTAGCAGCCACATGGCATTATCTTTTCCCCTCATTAACCCACTGCTGTGGAGTCAATTCTGATGTATAGAGACACTACAGGATAGAATGGAACTGCCCATTGGGTTTCCAAGGCTGTCAATCTTTATGGCACCTGACAGCCACATCCTTCTCCTGCAGAGTGTCTAGGGAATTTAAATGTCAACATTTCAGTTAGTAGCTGAAAGCTCAACCACTGCACCACCAGGACTCCTTTCTACCTCGTATTATCGATAAAATGATACTGTTGTTGATAGATGCCATCAAGTCTGTTGTGACTCCCAGTGACTCCATGCTCAACAGAACGAACACGGTTGGTCCTGCACCATCCACACCCTCATTGTCATGCTTGAGCCCATTATGGAAGCCATTGTGTCAATACAACTCATTGAGGGTTTTCCTATTTTTCACTGATCCTCTACTTTTCCAAGTATAATGTCCTTCTCCAGGGACTGGTCCCTCCTGATAACATGTCCACAGTACAAGAGGCTAAGTCTCATGATTCTCCCTCCAAGGCACATTCTGGCTGTACTTCTCCTAAGATAGATTTGTTGTTTCTTCTAGCAGTCCATGATATGTTCACTATTCTTTGCCCACCCCATAATTCAAATGTATCAATTCTTCTGTGGTCCTCCTTATTCATTTTCCACCTTTCACATGCATATGAGGTTCTTGAAAAGACAATGGCTTGTGTCAGGAACACCTTACTTCCAAATCTATAAAATAGGCATTAATAATGTCTGTGGTGTCAGGTTATTGTGAGAAGAAAAGATGATATGGGCTCAGCCTCTGTTGTAAAGTAAACACTTGGTAAATGGCAACTACTGTAATATCATTGTCATAATTTAAGAAATATATACTTACTTAACAAGGAAAAAGAGAAGAATGAGATTTTAAGGAGTTATTTTTCTCTAAAAACTCTCTAAATCAATCTCACTCTGAATACCATTAAACAGTGTAGATTATATATTTTCAGCTCAGTTTCGATATATTTTACATACAGATGGCCCTTAAATCTGAGATAAAATCAATAAAGTTTAAATGCTCTATTGATTTCAATCTACCAATGACAGTGAGTTGCCAGAAGCTTGCAAATACCTTTATCTAGAAGAACGGTTGAAAAGAATATACCAAAAATGATTGCCTTTAAATAAATGGATTTTACTAACTAATGAAAATGACTTGCATTTTTAGAACATCTTACCATATTAATCTTCATATTACTCTTTTGAGCAATTGTTATTAATTTTTCTCCTTTTTATTTCCCTAGAAATGTTGACCAAATTGGTTATGTGGCTTGAACCCACAAGGTAATGATAGAGAAAGAATTAGACTTGGGTGTCCAACTACTAGGTTGTAGCATTGTAGGTAGAGTGTGAATGTTAGCTCTCTACCTGATGACACCAAAATTGGGAAAAAGGGCTGTGCAAGAAATTATCTTATTTCAACCGTCAAGATGTAAACTTTTGGTTAGCCAAGCAAGCAAAGACCTTGCAAAAACAAAAGACTCATTGTCATTGCATCGATTCTAA
>NW_006922121.1:1082559-1084466 GCF_000298275.1 Orycteropus afer afer
ACCATCTAGTCTCATAGTCATATAGGCTGAGGATTACATGGTATACCAGTCACTAGGACTACTTGTTTCCATGAATCTTTGGTTTCTACATTCTTCTTTGCTCTGAATGAGGAGAGACCCATCATTGCAACTAGATGGCTGCTCGGAAGCTTTTAAGGTCTCACTTGCTACTCGCCACAGTAGGATGTAGAATAATGTTTTCTGTAGTATATTATGCCAGTTGAGTTTGATGTTCCCTGTGACTATGGTCCCAAGACCACAGGTTGAAATACTCATTCACTGTGGGTAGCTGGCTGTGGCCAAGAAGTGACTACAAACTTGTTCCTTGTCAACTCTACTATACACCTGGGAATTCTTACAGTACAAATACACTTGTAGAGCTATTGTCTGCCATACCTATACATGGTCTTGGGTACACTCCCTGCTTCATAGACATGCCTAATAGTTCAGCCTGTCCACCCACTATCTGCCCATATACCCATGTTTGCCTTCACTGCCAAGGCAGTACTGTATGTACTAAAGGGTTCATCTTTGTTGTCTGCACCTCCCATGTATCTCTCTATGTTTTTCTCTTCATCAATGCCACCATGTTGATCACTCACATTTGGTACATTGCCCTTCTCTTCTCCCAAATAAATACTTATATCAACCAATCTATCAGTGTTCCCTTCCCTCCCCTCCCACCCTTGGTAAACAACAAAGAAAATTTCCTTCCATATATAAGCCTTTCCGTGACTTTTACAATAATGGCTTAATACAATATTTGTCCTTCTGTGATTGACTTATTTCACTTAGCATTGTTGTTGTTGCTGTTATGTACTGTAGAGTAGGACCCGACTCACAGTGACCCCTCATTGGATTTCTGAGGCAGTATCACTATGAAAGTAGATTGCCCAACCTTCATTCCAAGTAATGGCTGGTGGGTTTAAACTGCCAGCCTTCTCCAAGTTCATCCATGTTGTGTGGCATTTTGCAGATTCTACATTATTCTTTAGGGTTACATAGTATTCCATTGTGTGTATGTACCATAGTTTGATTATCCATTCCTCAGTTGATGGACACCTAGGTTGTTTCCATCTTTTGGCTATTGTAAATAGTGCTGTGATGAACATGGGTGTGCATATGTCTGCTCTTGTCATGGCTCTCACTTCTTTTGGATATATACATAGTAATGGAATGGCTGGGTCAAGTGGCATTTCTAAATCCAACTTTTTATGGAATTGCCATACTGCTTTCCACAGTGGTTGTACCATTTTCCAGTGCACCAGCAGTGTATGAGAGTCCCAATCTCTCTGCATCCTCACCAGCATTTGTTATTTTCTATCTTGTTGAATTTTGATACTAATGCTGGGGTGAGATGGCATCTCGTTGTTTTGATTTGCATCTCTCTAATGGCTAATGATCATGAGCATTTCTTCATATGTTTGTTGGCCACCAACTTCATATGTTTGTCTATTCATGTCTTCTGACCATTTTTGAATTGAATTATTTGTCTTTTTGTTCTTGAGGTGTTGGGGTTTTCTATAAATTCTAGAGATAAATCCCTTGTCAGATATCTCATTACCAAATATATTTTTTTTTCCAAATCTGTAGGTTCTCTTTTGACTCTTTTGGAGAAGTCTTTGGAACCACATAAAAATTTAATTTTAAGAAGGTCTCATTCATCTTGGTTCTTGTGTTAGACAGGATTCTCTAGAGAAACAAAACCAGTAAAACTTATATACATATATATGCTGTTGTTGTTATTATTTGCCATCGAGTCGGCCCCAACTCATAGCAACCCCTCCTTGGGTTTCTGAGGCAATATCACTTCGGAAGTAGGAATGCCCAACCTTCCTTCCGAGGAGTGGCTGGTGGGTTTGAACCGCCAGCCTTCTGGTTAGCAGTCAAGTGCCTTAGGCACTATA
>NW_006922121.1:1085602-1110128 GCF_000298275.1 Orycteropus afer afer
TTCTTCTTCAATAGTGCTTTGCTTATTTGAAGTCTCTTTCCTTTCCATATAAAGTTAGTGATTTGTTTTTCTATATCCTTAAAAAATGTTGATGGGATCTGGATTGGGATCGCACTGAATGTATAGATTGCTTTGGGTAGAATTGGCATTTTCAGAATGTTCAATCTTCTTATCCGTGAGCATGATATGTTCTTCGATTTATGTAGATCTCTTATGATTTCTTGAAGCAGTCTTTTAGTTTTCTTTGTAGAGGTCTTTTGTGTCTCTGGTAAGATTTATTCCCAAGTATTTTATTTTATTTTTTGGTAGTTATTGTAAATTGTACTGATTTCCTTATATCTTTTTCAGCAATGCCTTTGCTGGTGTAGAGGAATCCAACTGATTTTTGGATGTTGATCTTGTATCCTGCCATGATGCTAAATCTCTCAATTAGTTCCAGTAGAATTTTTACCATATTTTCCCCCTTTTTTGGTTTGTAGTTTTCCTCATTTGCCAGTTGATGCCTCTGGTTCCCTGTTTACAATCTTGTAAGCTTATTTTACTTTGGATATGTCCATAGGTGTGGTTTCTGGGTTATGTTGTCTTGTGTATTAATGGTGGGTTGTTGTTTGCTATTTTTGGTTCTCTGTTCATAGAACTCCCTTTAGTATCTCTTGTAAGGTTGGTCTGGTTTTAACAAATTCTCTTAGTTTCTAGGGCTACTTTACCCCCCCTTTCTTCCTAGAAAAAAAAAATATTACAGTACCCCATCATCAAGTTGTCCTCAATTATTTTTTTTACAATGTCTGACCCTCAGATTGGCCCCTGCTTTCTTAACCCTTACTTAGAATTCTCCAATACAAGGTTAAATCCCTTAAGATGTTTCTCTCTACTCTCTCTTTCCTTCTGAGTTCCCTAAGATACATTTCTCTGTACTGCCTAAAGCACTCGACTGCTAACCAGAAGGCTGATGGTTCAAACCCACCAGCCACTCCTCAGAAGAAAGGTTGGACAATCTACTTCCATAGTGATACTGCCTCAGAAACCCAAGGAGGGGTCGCTATGAGTTGGATCCGACTTGACGACACATAACAACAACAACAACAGCAAGTTAGAACACCTAAACATTAATTTGACTACAGATATATTTCTAATAGTTTTAGATGTGGACCACACCATGTGTTCCAGACCAAAGGTTAGAGCAGACACATATTAGGGGTTCTAGATCTTTGTTAAGTAATAAATCAAAATTACACTTGGTTTTCTACAGGATTATTGTGTCTGACAGTATAGCTACCTTCCTCAAGAACTTGACAAAGAGGAAAAAAAAGAGAAAAGGTTATGTTATTCAGGAGCAAAGCACTATACTGAGCTGCAAGACTTGGCAGGTTCTTCGTTTTCATTTATTTTGCTATTTTTCCTTTGGTTTTGATGGCCATAGCCAGATTAATTCTTTAGATATTGAAAACACTAAAAATATGACTGTGCCCCAACATGCTATTCAGTGTGTAATATCATGGAAAAGACACATATTTGAAAATATGCCCCAATGTCCAATTTGATATTTTGGATAACTTCAAACTAAAAAATAAAAATAAAAATAAATAAATAAATAAAACTTTTTTTGTTTCTTTTTTTTTAATTTATATACCTACTTGGCTTTTTCCATAGCACTTGCCGTCTGAGTCCTAGTTCATCAGTCCATGCAGCTGCATGGAATAAAGGGTGATCTTTGTTAGTTGAGGTGTGATGAGGTCACATCCACCAGCCTAAGGCATAACACAGGTCTGCAGAGAAAGAGAAAAAAAGAAGAGATTTGGCCTTGTGACTAGTTTATTTTTCCTTTTTAACTGAGAAGTACTGTTTGAAAATAAGATGTGTGTGTATGTATTATTTGATACTTGCTCAGCCATTAATGAAAAAAATTATAGATAGAAAGAAAAGTGTGAAATTTTGAAGTTGAAATCTATGATGCTACAGCTAGATGCTAGAAAACACTCGTCATTGGGCTATTTATAGATCACCACAGGCAAACATTAACCAAGTATTTAGAGTAGCTTGTGATTAGTGCTTTGATGAGGAAATACCAGAGGCTCTGGAAGCTCAAAGAAAGAGGACTTAATTTAAGGTCCCAAGGGACGTTGTGTCTGAGTTCTGAAAAACAGGTAGAAGCTCACTAGGCAATCACGTGTGGAAAAGAGTTTGAGGGTGCATACAGTCTACATCATAGCCAGAAAGGGACGGGGGGGGGGCGGTAGTTAGTGCAGGAAGAGAAAGAAACTGAAATGCATAAAGGTCGAGGGATAAGGATTAATCAAGTTGAGGGGCATGAACTCAGTGACTAGATTCCCAGACCCAGTTTAAGTAGAAGTACTTTGCAGACAAGGGAAGAAGATCTTTTGATCATTCTCAATTTGATCACTATTGGGAAAAATATTATGTCCTAGATCTCTCTCTCTCCCATCGCTAGTCTACTTTTTGTTGTTGTTGTTATGTGCCCTCGATTCGGACCCGACTCAAAGCAACCCCTTTTTGAGTTTCTGAGGTGCTATCAGTACAGAAGGAGATTGCCCAACCTCCCTTCCTAGGAGTGGCTGGTGGGATTGAACCACCAGCCTTGTGGTCAACAGTCAAGTGCCTTAGGCACTAGGCTACCAGGGCTCCTTCTCTACTTTTAGATAGCTACTTCTCTAATCTAGAATGTTATTATCTCTTTATCCTCAGCACTGCTTCTGGCTGGTTTAACAGTCTTTTGTGTTCCTGGGATAGTGGGTTTGAGTTCTCACCTAGTACATATGTCTGGTCTTACCTTGCTGGGCCTTAATTATCCTCACATGAAGTATTCAGTGCACTACTTATCAGTCAATTCTGACTCATAGTGACCCCCATTGGGTTTCAAAGGCTTTAAATCTTCCATTGGGATTCAAAGGCTGTAAATTTTTACAGAAGCAGACTGTCTCATCTTCTTCTGCAGAGCAGCTGGTTCATTTGAACCACTGACCTTCTGGTTAGCAGCCAAATGTCTTATTCACTACACCACCAGAGCTCTTTACTTTTAAGCTATCTCTTTTTTTAACTCTCTCTTCTGCTACCACCAGTACTGTGACTGCAGCACCATTAATATTCCTATAGAATAATGCTTCCAAAGGTCATGGAGACCATGGGCTATTATTTTAAATTTGGTAGATATGCCATAAGCTCACCATTATGCACACATACTCTATTTTTTTTTCTTGATTATTTTCAAATCTAGGAAAGCAGAGTTTCCTTCTCTCACAAAAAAGTGTAGCTCTGATCCTCAGAAAAGCATTGATCTCATTGATCTTTAGTGATAATGTAGGGGAAACTGTGTAAATTCACCCAAGACAATTCAGTTGTTAGTAACTGCAGGGCTTTTGGTCCATATTGATAGACTCAAACTACAAGATGTAGATCAGTGTTATCCATGCTTTTCTTACAACCTTATTATCAGGAGTCCCCTTTAATGAAAGCAAGTTTTTCTTGAGTTCTACTGTATTCAAATGTGTATTAACATGTAAACACAAAAAGAAACATACACTAAAATAGTAAACAGTAATCTACTGATTGATGCATAGGTACACAAGTATGGATAGGCAAATGGGAGTATATTCATGACCATGCATATGTCTGGTAGACAATATTCCTACTTATATATTTATATGTGCAGTAAAAGTGTCCCTATTAAGTTTAAACAGAACAGGAAGCAAAGTTAGGATAACTTCTTAGTCACAAATAAGCACATTGAGGGAGGAGGTCACTGGGTCTGTGAGCTGCGGACCATGGTTATGAGGGACATCAAGCTCAAATTGGCACAATGTGGCCTACAAAAATACTGTTCTACAACTTAGTTTGGTGAGTAGTGGCTGGGGTCTTAAAAGCTTGTGTGCGGCCATCGAAGTGGCAACTAATGCTACCTCCTTGTCCAGAGCAAAGAAGAGTGAAGGAAACCAAAGACTCATGGAAATAATTAGTCCAAAGGACCAAGAGACCATGAGAACGTCAACTTCTATGCTTCTATGACCCTGAGACAAGAAAAACTAGATGGTGCCTGGATACTAATGCCAACCATTTAGAAAGGGATCAAAATTGGAGATCCTGCATAGAGTTGGAGAAGATTGTGGAACAAATCTCAAAATCATTAAAAAAAGAAAAAAAAAAAAAAAACCAAAAACAGGGTTACTGGTCTGATGAAGACTGGTGAAACTCCTGAGACTATGGCCCCAGGTCATCCTTTGAGCCTGGAATTGATCTCACTCCTGTGGCTTAACTCTCAACCAGGCAATGGGCAGGTTTATGAGCTGAACTCTTCCACCAAGGAAATACTCTCTTTGGAACAATCAAACATGGGGGATCAGAAGGACTGCATTTGTACAGGGAGAAATGTAAGGAGGCATGAACGCATGTAGGGAGGCAAGAAGGACATGAGGAAAGGGTAACCACAGGGATGGGATGTGAGCTGGAATGTTACACTGTGGGGAATGTAACTAGTACCACAAAACAAAATGTATATATAAGCTGTTTAATGTAAAACAAATCTGCTTTGTAAAATTTCACCCAAATCACAATAAAAATCATACCACTTCCGCCTAGTAAATTCAATAAAATGCCCTTTCTCTGTTTGTCTGCATCCAGACAGCACAGTTCATAAAGAATTCACTCTGAGCCAGTACTATTGGAGCTGTAAGGTTACTGCCCCAACCCAACCTCTTTTGATCCATGTTAAAGCTCGCCATTACAAGGGGATGCAGGTCCAAAGTACATGTTTTAATGACCAGGAGGGGCCTACTCCTAGAATGATGGGCTATTTTACTCCCAGGATTCTTACACCTCAGTTATGAAAAGGCAAAGAGTCTTTTAAAAATACATCTAGCCAACCACATATTTTACCAATTCATTTTTGCTATTTTATGAATGAGACATTTTTTATTATTCCTTTTGTTATTTTCCCAAACTTTATGATAATTGGTATAAACTTATTTGAAACACTTCCCATAGTTACTTCTGGAGTGAGGATCCTAACTAAGATCCTTCAAATGCTAAAAAACTGCCCCCAGCTGTCTTTTAAAGTTAACTTTGATGCATGCTATCCAATATATTTGAAAGTATATCCCCTTCAAACAACAGGAAACGGGACAAATATTGTCGTGATTAGGGACATCACTAGGCTGTCCAGTTTTGAATCTTGACCACAATCATTCACTATTTTTGTGATGTGGACAGGTTATTTAACTTCTCTGTTCCCTCAGTTTACAAATATAGATAAAATTGTGGTAATAATAATCCTTTTTCAAGAGATGACTTTGAAGAGTAATAATAATTACATGAAAGCAATTACACTAGTAGCTAACGCATAGTAAGGACTCAACAAATACTAGGTCTGATGATCTATGGAGCACATGTGTTGGCTTTTGACTGTTCAACATCCATTCTCACTTATTCTGGTAATAGTACTCACATTTTCTTTGGAGAATGATTTTTCTCCACTTTAGGTCTATGGACTGTCTTTCCTCTTTGGCTCATTTCCTAAATCTGACCAATCAGATTGATAGTTATTCATTCAGGAATTCAGGAATGGATTTCAGCCCACTCCCTGTCAAGAGAATTTGTTTCCATGTTCTTTTTATTCCCCCCCCCCCCCAGAGCTGTTGGTAAAGGGAATCTATAGGTGGTATACAAGAACAAACCTGAGGGAAGGGAACCAACAGATTCCTGACAATGGTGACTCCAACTGTGTTCTAAGGTAACACACTTTTAATAAATTACTAAAAGTCCTCTGCATTGGTTGTCACTTGGAGTGAGGTGCTTTATGTTAAAAAAAGCCCTAACTCTCTGACTTTACCCAAGTGGTTTCTGGTTTACACACAGCTCAAGGAAAAGTGCTGCTGCTGCTGTTGTTGTTGTTATGTGCCGTCGAGTCGGACCCGACTCATAGTGACCCCTCCTTCGGTTTCTGAGGCAGTATCACTATGGAAGTAGATTGCCTCATCTTCATTCTGAGGAGTGGCTGGTGTGTTTGAACCACCAGCCTTCTGATTAGTAGTCAAGTGCCTTAGGCACTACTCTACCAGAGCTCCCAAGGAGAAGTGCAGTGTATTCTAAGTTGACCCACAGGAACCTTACTAAGCATACTTATAAATTACTTTCCTTCATAAAAGGCAATCTATTTCTGTCTTCAAACCGACTTTGGCTTATAATCTCAACAAATCAGAATGTTTGCAAACTATCATAGTCCTTTGGTTCTGGCCTCCACAGATCCTGGGTCCTTTGGAATTCCTGAGTTATGTCAATGCATCTGTTATGAAGGGTTTTTTGTTTTGATCTTAGGATAAGAAATCAACACTATATCCTTTTAAATTACCCTTCTCTCTCACTGTTCCTTTCTCCCTTTCCTCTCCTTTTCAATCTTTCTCAGATCAAAGGAGAGAAAGATTTTATCCAAATTTCTACTAACATATCAAGTAAATGGTTCTGCTCTCCTTAGAGGGGCAAATGGACTCAAAGATAAAATGGGAAAAGGAAGAAATGTTAGAAGAACAATCAGAGTCACTGAGAAGAACTCACTGAGATAAATGAAAAGGGGGCTTAGATGGAGAAGGTTAGCCCCTCATTGGAGATTAAATGAGAAATTCACTCTGCATTTTTCTGTTATGATGTAGGTAGAAGAAAATATGACCAGCATTTGAATCAAAGGCCCATTAGTACTTTGAAAGTAAGCAGATAAATCCAGAAATTAGGAGGACTGAAATTAACTGTATTATTTTGGTCAGCTCTGCTCACAAGCTAGGTAAAGAAAGGTCATTCTTTGTTTATTAAAGCATATGTAGTGATAGAGGATATTTGATTTTTCCTTCTTCAAGAGCTTTGGAGTCATTCTAATCTGGCTTTGATTCCTAGCTCTTCTCTCCTCTAACTGTGTGACCTTGGAGAATGTTCTAAACCTCCCTGTATTATAGAAATGCTTATCATCATTGGCCTGACTCAGAGGACTACTGTCAGAGCCAAATGAAGCACTGGATACAAAGACATTTTATAAAAAATTAAATTCCACAAAAATAATAATCGTGCATATATTATTATTATCATCATTCTTACTATTATTTTTTGGAACAAAAACTGAAGCAGAGACTCAAAAGAAAACAGTGAGTCTCTATTGTGCAGATTGTTTCATAATTCACTGTATCAGTGGGCACATTCTTTCAAAATGACAAAAGTAATACATCAGGGATTGAAATGATTCTTTTCCCAACAGGAAGGTACTGAGTTTATGATGATTGATTGTGACCTTGAGAATATAATTATTTCCATGGTACTGAAAATGCAATTTATTCTTTTCTGTATTTAGGACAGGTGGAGGAATTTCACAATGACCTGCAGAAATGGTGGGAGAGCACTTGCAATTGGTAATACAGAGGCTACAAAATCAAAGGCAACACTGTAGCTCCGTGGAGCCAATCCTTGAACTAAGGTTTGCTGATGGATTTAAATGTGCATCTTCATATTTTTATCTGTAACTATTATTTGTTATTTCATTTTATCAAACACAGAGTAAGAAAAAATTCACAAGAATCAGCTATGCTGAAGCATTTCTACCTAGGTTTGATATGACCCCACAATAGATCTGTTCTTCAGATCAAGAGATGAAGAAAATGGATGAAAGTTCACAGTAGTTACCCTAACTAAAAATGCCAACACACCCTTTCAAACATCCAATATTTGCTAACTCTTTTTGTTATAACTTAAATACTTTTTTTTTTTTTTCAAAATCATTTCTCTTATTATATGTTGGAAACTCTAATAACTTCTTTGCTTCTTCTAATAACTTTGTCTTCTATTTTATACTTATAAAATTATAAAATCAAAATAAATGAAATAATTAAACTTTATATACATCTGTCCTTTTCCCTAATAAGCTAAAATAAGATTCTCAATTGTATCCTCGTAAAAAATAGTGGTAGTTTTCTTTGATTTCTTAAGGTCCTACCCACATAATCAAATTCTACCAAAGACATATAACTCTCCAGTGTCTTTGTGTGTTTTTTTCTGGGTCTTTCTCTGCAAACCATGAGTCCATTGTTGTTTTGTTGTTGTTATGTGCCATCGAGTCGGACCCGACTCATAGCTACCCCTCCTTGGGTTTCCGAGGCAGTATCACTATGGAAGTAGATTGCCCCAATTTATGCCTGAATTAATGCTCCCCTGATTAATCTTATCCACCTTTTTAATCCATAAAAATCTTACACAACTTTCATAGCTCAGGTTCATTTTTTCTGACTGTAGTAAAGGCTTACCTCCCTCTTCTAGGGACAGAGGATAATGAAATAAGAGGAACAGATCATTTGGAGCATAAAGCATGGGACAGTTTGGTAGGCAGAAAAATAGCTTCCAAGGTAAACAAATGCTAATACTTCTATCCTTTGAATTTTTTAAGTTACATGGCAAAGAAGAATTAAAGTTCAATATAGAATTAAGATTGCTAATCATCTGATTTTAGGACTGAGATATGATCCTAGATTATCCAGATGGGCCCAATCTTATCACCATCTATCATCTCACTGCTGTGGAATCAGTTCCAACCGCTCCTTGGGTTTCCCAGGCAATATCTCTAAGGTAGTAGATTGCCCAGTCTTGCTTCTGAGAAGTGGCTAATGGATTTGAACCACCAGCCTTCTGGTTAGCAGTCAAATGCCTTAGGCACTATGCCACCAGAGCTCCTTATCACAAGGGTTTTTAAATGTGAAAGAAGGAGGCCATAATTTCAGAATGACACAGGTGAGAAAGACTTAACCTAGTGGTCCTGATTTTGAAGATAGAAGGGTCCACTAGCTAAGGAATAGGAGTGACCTCTAGAAGCTGAAAAAGTTAAGCAAATGAATTCTCCCTTAGAGCCTCTAGTAAGGAACATAACCCTACTGACACATTGGTTTTATCTCAATGAGACCTATTTTGAATTTCTGCCCTCCAGAACTGTAAGATAATATATTTGAATTGTTTTAAACTAGCACCAAAACCAAAAATCAAACTCACTGTAGTCAAGTTGGATCCTACTCATAGTGACCCCTCCTTGGGTTTCCAAGGTGGTATCACTATGGAAGTAGATAGAGCAAGTTTGTGGTAATTTGTTACCATAGTGACAGAAAACTAATACAGTCTGCAAACTTTTCCTATAAAGATCCAGATAGAAAATATTATAGTCTTTGTGGCTTTCATGCTCTTTGTTGTTATTACTCAACTTTACCCATGTAGTGTGAAATAAGTCACAGAGAATGCTTAATAAATAGACATTCTATGTACCAGTAAGTCTTCATTCATAAAATCAGGTAACAGGCCACATTTGATTTGCAGGCCATACTGCTGAGTGTCATTAAGGTTTGTATTTGAACTAGTGCTTCCAGAACTTTGAATCCTTGGGCAAGTTGCTTAATGTCTTTGAACTTTTGTTTCGTTATATGAATAATAGAATCACTTTAACTCGTGTGTGTCAAAGATGGTTAATTCTCTACAAAAATTCATGTCCTCCTTCCATAATAGAAGTTGTACCCCATTTTAAAGATGGAAATCCCTTGTTGCCTGGGTCACTGAAGGATGGCCTAGAAAACAACTTCTCTGCATACCTGTTTACCAGGACAGTAATATTGTATGAGCAAGAAGTAAGTTTACTTTGTCTTTGAGGCATAATAACTTCTAGAATTTATTCCTATAGCAGTTGGCTTACACTGCACATATGGTGTATCTAAGGTTGTGGTACAGATTAAATAAAACTTGTAAAACACTATCTAGAATGCATAGAATTTTGGAGGCACTCACCAAATATTGGTTACACATTCCTTTCTTTCTGAATTCCTCCAACATTCTATTCTGCACTGCATAAGATAAATTTGAACTGGAGTGCTAGTGTTCTCTAATTTGACAGGACATGTTGTCTTCTATGTTAAAGGCAGCATGATATAGTATTAAAAGAATAAGCTTCTAAATTTGCTAAACCAGTGTTCATTCTCTCATTCTTCCTACACCCACAGCTGATTACTTTGTGATTTTAATCTTCCTTCTTCTTTGTTCTATTATGTGCAAAGGGAAATTCAATAAATGACAGATTAGGATTATTTAACTTTTTAATTTATATTAATATATATTAGAATTTGTGTCATTTATTAATTCATTAATAATCCCAAGAAAATGAAAGTTTAGTACAGTATCTGGATAATGATGTCAAATTTATTTTTCTTTTGTGACATGCTATGACATGCAACAAGAAATGTAAGCTTCAAAGACACAAATATGAGATCAATGTATGTTCTCTGATGCTCCCTCTTTTGTTTCAATGTGTAGAAAAATAATAACTTTGGAGGAAGAAAACTGAGGTTACAGTTTGTGCTCTTTTACATACCAGTCTACCTGACAACCTTTTCATGTATTATTATTAGGTGCCATTGAGTTGCTTCTGACCCATAATGACACTATACACAACAGAGTGAAACACTATCTAGGCCAGCATCATCTACACAGTCTTTGCTGTTGAAGCCCATTGTTTGGTGTAGTGCCTAAGGTATTTGACTACTAACCAGAAGGCTGGTGGTTCAAACCACCAGCTACTCCTTGGAAGAAAAATTGAGTAATTTACTTCCATAGAGATACCACCTTGGAAACACAAGGAAGGATCACTATGAGTCAAGATTGGCTTGATGGCTGTGAGTTTGATATTTGGTTTAGCAAGCATGATGTCCTTCTCCACAGACAGGTCCTTTCTGATAACATGACCAAAGTACATGAGATGATGTCTTACCATCCTTGCTTCTGAGGAACATTCCAGAGTACTTAATCAGGAAAGACATGTGTACTCTTCTAGCAATCCATGATATATACAGTATTCTTCATCAATACCATAATTCAAAGGCATCAATTCTTCTCCTGTGTTCCTCATTCATTGCCCAGCTTTTGCATGAATTAAAAGTAATTGAAAATATTATGCCTTATGTCAGGTGCACCTTAGTCCTGAAAGTGATGTTTTTGCTTTTTAACTTTAAAGAGATACTTCCCACCGTTCATCAGTCAGTTTGTTATATTCTGGTGGCTTGCATGTTGTTGTGATAATGGAAGTTATGCCACTGGTATTGCAAATATGAGCAGAGTAACCTATGATAGACAGATGTCAGTGAAGTTTTTGGACTGAGACAGAGTAGAAAGAAGGATGTATCCAGGTCAACTTCTGAAAAAAATGGCCACTGAATACCTTAAGAACAGAAGACAAACACTGTCTGATATACTGGAGATGTGCCCTTTAGGGTGAAGGGCACTCAAGATATGGCTTGGGAAGAACTACTTCCCCAAAGCAGAGTAGACCTTCATGAAGTAAATGGAGTAATGCTTACTGGACTTACTTTGGTTGACATGGCCCAACTCACATTGAGATGAGACAGCTGCAAACCTCAGTAATAGTTGGAACAGGGAATGTACAAAGTACGAATCTAGGAAAATTAGAAGTTTAAGAAGTGAAATAGAGTACACAAAGATTGATATCCTAAGCATTACTGAGCAGAAATAAACTGGTGTTGGCCCTTTTAAATCACATAATCTTATGGCCTTCTAAGCCAAGAATGACAAATTAAAGAGAAATGGTGCCACTTTCATTGTCAAAAAGCACTTTTCTAGATCTATCCTGAAGTGCAATGCTGTCAATGGTAGAATAATATCCGTACACCTGCAATGAAGATTAATACTGTTGTTGTTGTTGCTATGTGCCGTCGAGTAGGACCTGACTCATAGCGACCCCTCCTTGGGTTTCTGAGGCAGTATCATTACGGAAGTAGATTGCCCCATCTTCCTTCCTAGGAGTGGCTGGTGGGTTTGAACTGCCAGCCTTCTGGCTAGCAGTCAAGTGCCTTAGGCACCATGCTACCAGAGCTCCCCTAGTTAGTACTATTATTCAAATTTATGCTCCAACCACTAAAGCCAAAGATGAAGAAATGGAAGATTTTTACCAACATCTGCAGTCTGAAATTGACCAAACATACAATCAAGATGCATTGATAATTACTGGCATTGAAATGCACAAGTTGGACACAAAGTTGGAACATTGGTAATTGGAAAATAGGGTCTTGGTGATGGAAATGACCTGGAAATTCCATGATAGACTTTTACTTAATTAACGACATATTCATTGCAAATACCTTTTTTTGTTAACAACATAATCGGTGACTATACATAGGGATCTCACCAGATGGATTACACAGGAATCAAATCAACTACATCTGTGGAAAGAGGCCATGGAGAAGCTCAATGTCATTAATCAAAACAAGGCCAGGAGCTGACTGTAGAGCAGACCATCATTGCTCATATGCAAGTTTAAGTTGAAGCTGAAGAAAATGAAAACAAATCTATGGAGCCAAAATAGACCTTGAGTACATCCCACCTGAATTTAGAGATTGTCTGAAGAATACATTTGACATATTGAGTACCAATGACTGTCTTGTGGGATGACATCAAGTACATCACACATGAAGAAAGCAAAAAAAGACAGGAAAGAAAGAGAAAATCAAAATGGATATAAGAAAAGATTGTGAAACTTCCTGTTGAATGGAGAGTAACTAAAGTGAACGAAATTATGAAGTAAAATAACTGAATAGATATCAAAGGAAAGTTTGAGAAGACAAAGTAAAATATTAAAATCAAATATGGAATGACCTGCAATTAGAAAATCAAAAGGGAAGAACACACTCAGCACTTTTCAAGCTGAAAAAACTGAGGAAAAAAATAAAGCCAGTTGCAAAATAAAGATTCTACAGGCAAAACATCAAATTATGCAGGAAGCATCAGAAGAAGATGGAAAGAAAGGATATACAGAGTCAGTGTACCAAAAAGGATGAGTTGAGATTCAACCACTTCAGGAGGTAGCATAGCATCAAGAACCAATGATATTGAAGGATGAAGTCCAAGCTGCAATGAAGAACTGGTGAAAAACAAGGTTCCATGAATGGACAGAAATATCCACGGAGATGTTTCAACAAATACATGCAGAACTGGGGGTGTTGGCTCATTTATACTAAGAAATACGGAAAATAGCTACCTATCCAACTAACTTAAAGAGATCCATATTTTTGCCCATTCCAAAGGAAGGTGATCCAATAGAATACAGAAATTATCAAACAATACTATTGGTATCACAGGTGAGTAAAATTTTACTAAAGATAATTCAAAGACTATTGCAACAATATATTACTATGAACTACCAGATATTCAAGCTGAATTCAGAAGATGACAGGGAACAAGGTACATCATTGCAGATGTCATATGGATCTTGGCTGAAAGTGAAGAATACTGGAAAGATGTTTCCCATGTTTCATTGACTATGCAAAGGCATTTGACTGTGTGGATCATAAATTATCGATAACATTGCCAAGAATGGGAATTACAGAACACTGATAAGGGATCAGCACACAGACCAAGAGGTTGTCATTCAAAAAAAGAAGAAGGGAATACTGCATGGTTTAAAATCAGGAAATGTGTGTGTCAGGATTGTATTATCTCACCTTATTTAATCAATCTGTTTGCTGAGCAAAATATCCCAGAAGCTGGACTATATGAAGAAGAACATGACCTCCAGATTGCAGGAAGATTCATTAACAACTTGTGATACACAGATGACATGACTTTGCTTATGGAAAATGAAGAAGACTTGAAACACTTACTGATGAAGATCAGAAACTTCAGCCTTTGGTATAGATTACACCTCAAAATAAAGAAAACAAAAAATCCTCAGAAATGGACCAATAAGCAACATTACAATAAATGGGAAAAAGATTGAAATTGTCAAGGATTTAATTTTACGTAGATTCACAATTAACTCCCATGAAAGCAGCAGTGATGAAATCAAAGTATGTTGTTGTTATGTGCTGTCGAGTCAGACCTGACTCATAGCGACCCCTCTTTGGTTTTTCGAGGTGGTATCACTGTGGAAGTAGATTGCCCAACCTTCCTTCTGAGGAGTGGCTGGTGGGTTTGAACCTCCAGCCTTCTGGTTAGCAGTCAAGTGCCTTAGGCACTATGCCACCAGAGCTCCCAAAAGAAGTATAGCAGTTGACAAATTTGCTGTAAAAACTCTGAAGTGTTAAAGGGCAGAGATATCACTTTGAAGACTAAGGGGCATGTGACCCAAGCAACTGTATTTTAAATATCCTAATATACACCACAGCACTCTTTATTATTTATTTATTTTTGGGAATATGCATATGAGAGTTGGACAATAAGTAAAGAAGGAAACAGAAGAATCAACACATTTGAATTGTGGTGTGGGAGAAGATTACTAAATGTACCACGGACTGCTAGAAGAAGGAACAAATCTTTCTTGGAGGAAGAACAACAGGAAGGCTCCTTACAAGCTGAAATGGCAAAATTTCACCCCTTGTATTTTGGGCATGTTGTCAGAAGGCACTAATCCCTGGAGAAGGAAATCATGGGTGGTAGAGTGGCAGTGTCAAAGAGGGAGGCCCTCAATGAGATGAACTGACCCTGGCTGAGATGATGGGCTCAAGCATAGCAATGATTGAGGACGGCACAGGACGGGTCTTGCTTCATTCTGTTGCACATAGGGTCACTATAAGATGGAATGGACTCAATGGCATGTGACAACAACAGACAGGCCATTGGAAGCATTTTTGCTCAATACAACACATTGTTTGATTTCTTGACTGCTGCTTACCTGGGTGTTGATTGTGGATGCAAGAAAAATGAAATCCTTGACAGCTTTAATCTTTTCTCCATTTATCCTGATGTTCCTTATTACTCTGGTTGTGAGGATTTTTGTTTTGTTGCTGTTGAGGATGCAATGCACACTGAAGGTTATGGTCTTTGATGTTCATCAGTAAGTGCTTCAAGTCCTCTTCACTTTCTCTTTCATAGCAATCAAGGTAGTGTCATCTGCATATTATATGTTCTTAATGAGTCTATCTCCAATCTTGATGCTGTGTTTTTCTTCCTATAGCCAAACTTCTTGGATTATTTTTTCAGTCAACAGGTTGAATAAATATCAGGAAAGGATACAACAACCACCTTATTTTAAACCACACAGTATCCCCTTGTTCTGTTCAAACAACTGCCTCTTGTTCTAAGTATAGGTTCTGTGCAAGCACAATATAGTGTTCTGGATTTCTCTTTCTTCTCAATGTTATCTATAATTTTATGATCTACACAGTCAAAAGTCTTTGCATAGTCATTTCATATAGTTACTCTTGCATAGTCTCCTAACTAACTATAGTTTTCACATTTATAAAGTAGAAAAACCTGGTTGAGCTTTAGAGAAAATTAATGCAATTGTATAAAAATTTCTAGCATAGAACCTATTACATAGAAAGTACTCAATGAATGATTTTTATTATTGTTGTTGTTAACATTATTGAACTTAAGTTAAAAAGCTTATGAATAATCTTTCTTTTAAAGATGCATCATTATCATTGTCAAAAAATTATATTTAGTTTCTGATATTTTCTAAATGCTGAGTTCAAAATTCAAAGTCTTAGTTCTAGAAGTTGAAGTAATCCCACTGCAACATGCTGAACCTTGCAAGACAGTAACAGGCTTGACTTGTACACGTATTGGCTAAGTCCTGAGCATGATAAATGATTTTCATTAAAATTCACCACACTCTATGTAAACCGAAATATTGTACACAGTTAAATCTTCTGACAAATCAAAAGACTCTGCTTGAAAGCTGAATACAAAATTTGAAAAGAGAGGCTGGCTAATCAATTCATTTGCATTTATATTCAGACATTTTGTTTAGTTATCCATCAAGCAATCATGGAAATATAAATCACTATTTCATGTTAGTTTCATAATATTAGATACTACAAGCCCTAGCACTAAGAAAGCAATAGATCATAACCAACAATATTTATTGAACCTTCATTGTCTAAACAGGAAAATAATCCACCATGCCAATAATTTCAAGAGACTCAGGAAAGTTCTTTTCTTCTTTTGGATTGATCAACACCACAGGGCAGAGAAATAGTTGACAAAGCCATAGCCTTAGTTGTTTCTCTATACACTACAGGTCCATTTGCTTCCATGATATCCATATCTAGATGCAATATGACATTGAATTAACATTCTAACCTTCTGCATTTAATTTCAAAGGCTGTCATTCCTCCATTTCATAGATATATTTGACAGTAATTTTCTCCTTTCCTTCAGAACAATTTATCATAAACCTGAGTGGTTCCTTATTCTAAATATCGGACATAATGCTGCTTTATTTTCTCTTCCAGCTGCCTTGATAATGTCTTTGATGCATTTCCACAATTAACAATGGCATCCTGATTTCAGAAAATATGTACATGAACAGTAGATTCACATGTCTCTAGGACCAGGCAGATAATGCAAAAAGTAAAACCAGTTATGGGTGGAAGCACAGTTTCAACATTATATACAAAAAACAAAAACTAAAACCCATACCACTGAAGGTGATTCCAATTGATAGTGCCCTAGGACAGAGAAAAATTGCCTTACAGAGTTTCCAATGCTGTAAATCTTTACATTGCAGACTGCCACATATTTCTCCTATGGAGCGGTAGTAAGTTTGAACTGCTAACTTTCTGGTCAGCAGCCAAATGCTTAAGCATTGTGCCACCAGGGCTCTTCTGTATCACATGTTGTTGTTAGGTGCTGTTGAGTCAGCTCAAAGTCATAGTGACCTTATGTACAACAGAATGAAACCCGGCCCAGTCCTGCACCACCCTCAATCTTTGCTGTGCTTGAGCCCATCATTGCAGCCACTCTGTTAATCCATCTAATTGAGGATCCTCCCCTTTTTCACTGACCATATATTTTACCAAGCATGCTATAATTTCCAGGGACTGGTCCCTTCTGAAAACATGACCAAAGTAGGTGAGATAAAGTCAGACCATTCTCATTTTGAAGGACCATTCTGGCTGAACTTCTTGCAGGACAGGTTTGTTCACTCTTTTAGCATCCTTCATCAACACCACAATTCAAAGCATCAACTCTATGTTACCAGAGTTCCTATGCCATATAGTAGGGCCCCTAAATTTGCCTCTGGGACATCTGGTGGCATAGTGCCTAAGGCATTTGACTGCTAACCAGAAGGCTGGTGGTCCAAATCCACCAGCCACTCAGAATGAAGGTGGGGCAATCTGCTTCCATAGTGATACCACCTCAGAAACCCAAGAGGGGTCACTATGAGTCAAAATCAACTTGATGGCAGTGAGTTTTGAGTTTAAATTTGCCTCTAGTTTTTCCTTGAGGAACTTTATAGTTTTAGGTTTCACATTTAAGTCTTTGCTCCATCTGGAGGTAGTTTCTGTGTATGATGTGAGGTACAAACCTTGTTTCATTTTTCTGCAAATGGATATCCAGTTTTGCCAGCACCATTTGTTAAACAGACAGTCTCTTCCCCATTTAATGGATTTTTTCAAGGATCAGCTGACCATAGGTTGATGGATCTATTTCTGGGTTCTCAATTCTATTCCATTGGTCTATTTGTCTGTCATTGTACCAACGCCAGACAGTATTGATTACTGTGGCTCTATAGTAGGTTTTGAGATCTGGCAGTGTAAAACCTCCTACTTTGTTCCTCTACAATAGTGCTTTGCATATCTGAGGTCTCTTTCCTTTCCATACAGGTTTTGTTGTTGTTGTTATGTGCCGTTGAGTCGGACCTGACTCATAGCAACCCCTCCTTGGGTTGCCGAGACAGTATCACTACGGAAGTAGATTGCCCAATCTTCCTTCCAAGGAGTGGCTGGTGGGTTTGAACCACCAGCCTTCTGGTTGGCAGTCAAGTGCCTTAGGCACTATGCTACCAGAGCTCCCGATAGTGGAGTGTATTTATGTTAATGCTGGATTCCACTTTGCTGTGGCTTCATTGTATTTTATTTCATCTATTACCCAGTCTTTCTTGAGGATGGTGTTGTTCAGTTTCCATGTGTTTGCTCTTTTTCCATTCATCTTCCTTTTGTTGATTTCTAATTTGGTGGTATTTGATTTGAGAAGATACTTTGCAGTATTTTAATGTTTTAAAATTTACTAAGGCTTGTTTTATGGCCTAACATATGGTTTACCTTGGAGAATGTTCCATGTGCACTGGAAAAGAATGTAAATTGTGCTGCTAGGTGATGCTCTGTAGATGTCTTTAAAGTCAAGTTGTCTGCGTCTTTGTTGGTTTTCTTTCCTTTTTTTTTTTTAAATATTTCATTGAAAGTGGTATATTAAAGTCTCTCCAGTATGACTGTGGAGTCATCTATTTGCCTTTTCAACTCTTTTAAGGTCTGATTTATTTATTGTGGTGCCCTTTCCTTGGGTCCATAGATATTTATTATGGATATATCTTCATGTTCAATTGATCCTTTAATCATTATATAATGCCTTTCCTTGACTCATATGGTGGTTTTTGTGTTAAAGTCAATTTGATAAAAAATTAATATTTCCACTCTTGCTCTTTTTGATTGTCATTTGCTTGGTATATCATTTTTCAACCTTTGATTTTTAGTCCATTTCTGTCTGTCTCTAAGTTGTGTCTCCTGTAGACAACATATTGATGGGTTAAGTTTTCTTATCCAGTCTGCAACTCTCAGTCTTTTGAATGGTGCATTTAATCCATTGATATTCAGTGTAATTATCAATAAGTATGAATTGGTTGTCATTTTGTTATGTGTTCTTTAGTCATCAAACTGACATTTTTGCTTCTTAAAATCTTCAAGAGGTCTTTCACAAAAGATTTTTCAATTGCAATATATCATTTGATTTCTTGACTACTGCTTCCATAGACATTGATTACTGAGCCAAGGAGAATGAAGTCATTGACAATTTCAGTCTTTTCAACAATTGTTATGCTGCAGCTACCCATGTTGTTGTTCTGTGCTGGTGAGTCAATTCTGAAGTCAGCAACTTCACATGACAGAGTAGAACTGTCCTGTATGTAGGGTTTTCTAGGCTGTGATCTTTATAGGGGGAAGATTATTACATCTTTCTTCAGTGCAGCTACTGGGTGGGTGTGAACCACCAAATTTTCTGTTAACAATCATGTGCTTAACTGTGCCACCAAGACTTCTTACTAGCACTATCCTTAAGATGGATAAAAGATTCAGACTGGCTGTTGTACCATATTCTCCAGAACTAGAAATAGACACATGTCCCAATACAACAAACTATAGACTTCCCAGGATTAAGTTGTAGAAGTAAGAAGAGAGATGTATCTTTTTTTAATGGGTTTGCTTATCTTAGAGAATAAAAATGCTCCTGTCACTGACTGGTGGCTATTATGATTACCAAGGGGCAAGAGGTTTTCTGGTAAGAAAGCTGAATAGAGACTGTATTAGAGCTAAGGTATGGAGTCTGTTTAGAGTAAAACCAAAAGAAGTTTATTGAGGGATAGAGTGATTGGGAATGAGAGTAGCACACAGGAAGCAGATAGTTACAAAGTGCTCCAGTTTACTGGAACTGAGGAGAGATATTTATAGTTACAAAGCAAGAACTTCTCAGCAAAATTCTGATTGGTTGTCCCTCCCTGGACTTGCCTAGACATGTCCACACTTGCCTAGGCATAGTTACATTTTTGTAAAGTCTGTTTTCTTGAACACTCCTTTGACTTCCTCAGACTTATTTAAGCATAGCCACACCTCTTGTTCAGCAAACTGTTGACATCATCTCAAGAATTACAGCTTTAAAGTAGAAGCAGGAATGCAAAACACGTGGATTTTGTTTTGTCCCGGAATTAGCCATTTTATGATAACAAGCACCCCAAATCTTGAAGTGTCCATTTTAAAGCAGAAACCAGACTTGAAACAATCTGTTGTCTATAGAGATAATAATGGAGTCCTATTCAACCTTCAGTCAGAAATTTCTGGATATGCTAAATTTGAGAGCTTAAAATCAGAGGCACTTTGTGTGCATAAATAGAGGAATCTGAGAGTGAAGCCTTAACTTCATTTTAAAATCGTGCCATGAGTCTATCATCTATGTTGTATTTTAAAGCTATCTTTTCTAACAGCAATTCCTCTAACCTTGATACTGACTTAGCCATATTCCCTAAAGAAGATATTCTTTTTCTCTGCAGTCTAGCAGGTGCAGCATATTATAATCTATCTCCAACGGGTCTTTGCACTATGGCCAAACAGATGTAAAATGTGATAGCTTACACCCAAAGGGCCTTGAAGCAAAGCATTTTCAATAAATCCTTACAAGGGACCCCCAGAAACAGACATGATATAAAACCTATTTTAATGGCAGGTTACTTGAAGAAATCTTCCCTGCCATTGTTTTGTGACCATGCTGTAATAAACTGAAGAGCATATATGTCTGCAATCATGTACCATTAACCAATCATGTAATCCCACCTATATGTAACCAAATTATCCCTTATAAATCCCTGCTTTTAGAAATCCTGCCTCTGACTCCCCTGATTGTTTTACAGACAATTATAATTTTGTAAGATTTCATTCCTGCTCCAACTCTATAAACATGTTTTCTTCCTCATTGTCCAGTATACTGGCCATTTTCACTCTGTGAATTTGTACATCTTCCTAGGCTGGATGATCTCTCTCCTTTAATAAACGTGTTTTGCTTTTACTTAAGCAGACTCCATAATGTTGATCTATGACACCTTCAATATTAAAATACTCTTATACATCTAACAAAAGGAAATCTGACATGTCACTTGTTTTAGCCATCTAAACACTGTCAAACATCGTAGACTTTAAATATTCCTACAAATGCAATCAAGGGAGATAATTACTGGTGATTTGAATGTGAAAGTTGTTGGAAAAAAGAAGCAGCATTGGTAGTTAGAAAATATTACCTTTGTGATGAAAAGATGCTGGAGATATCATGATAGTATTTTCTACAACCAATGACTTAATCATTGTAAATATCTTTTCAAGCAACATACATGGCAACTATGCACATGGAACATCCATATGGAATACATAGGAATCAAATTGACTACATCTGTGGAAAGAGACAGTGGAGAAGTTAATATCATCAATCAGAACAAGGCCAGGGTTTGACTGTGGAGTAGACCATCAATTACTCATATGAAAGTTGAAGTTCAAACTGAAGAAAATTAAAATATGTCCATGAGAGCCAAAATAGGACCTTGTGTATATCCCAGTTGAATTTAGAGACCATCTGAAGAATAGATTTGATGCACTAAACGCCATTGACTGAAGATCAGATGAGTTGTGGGATGACATGAAGAACATTATATATGAAGAAAACAAAAGATCACTGCAAAGGCAGGAATGGAAGAACAGACCAAAATAGATGTCAGAAGAGACTCTGAAACATGCTTTTGAAGGAAGAGTACCTACAATGAGTGGAAGAAATGATGAAGTAAAATAACTAAACAAAAGATTTCAAAGGGCAGGTGGAAAGGACAAAGTAAAAAATTATAATGAAGTGTGAAAAGATCTGGAGTTAGAAAATCACAAGGGAAGAAAATGCTTAGTATTTCTCAAAATGAAAGAAGTGAAAAAAAAAAATTAAAGCCCTGAGTTTCAGTATTGAAGGAGTCTGTGGACAAAACACTGAACAATGGCTGTTGTTGTTGTTAAGTGCCATCGAGTCATCTCTGACTCACAGGGACTCTATGCACAGCAGAATGAAACACTGCCCGGTCCTAAGCCAGCTCCCTGATTCTTGCTACACTTGAGCCCATTGCTGCTGCCACTATGTCAATCCCCTTGTTGCAGTCCTTTTACTCTTTCATTGACCCTCCACCTTACCAAGCATGACATCCTTCTCCAGGGAATGGTCCCTTCTGACAACATGGCCAAAGTAGGTGAGATGAAGTCTGACCATTCTCGCCTCCAAGGAGCATTCTGGCTTCACTTCTGAGGAAAGACCTGTTGGTTCTTTTAGCAGCCCATGGTACTTTCAGCATTCTTCACCAACAACACAGCTCAAAAGCATCAACTCTTCTTCAGTCCTCCTTATTCATTGTTCAGCTCTCACATGCATATGAGGGGATTGAAAATACCATGGCTTGTGTCAAGCACACTTTAGTCCTCAAGGAGATATCTTTGCTCTTTAGCACTTGAAAGAGGTCTTTGCAACCGATTTGCCCAGTGCTATACATTGTCTGATGTCCTGACTGCTGCTTCCCTTGGCATTGATTATAGAACCAAGCAAGCTGAAGTCTTTGAAATTTCAATCTTTTCTCCATTTATTGTAATGCTGTTTATAACTCCAGTTGTGAGGATTTTTCTTTTCTTTATATTGAGATGTAATCCAAACTGCAGGCTGTATTCTTCAATCTTCATCAGTAAGTACTTCAAGTCATCCTCATTTTCAGCAAGCAAAGTTGTGTCATCAGCATATCACAGGTTGTTCACGATTCTTCCTCCAATCCTGATGCCATGTTCTTCTTCACATAGTCCAGCTTCTTAGATTATTTGCTCAGCATACAGATTGAATAAGTATGGTGAAAGGATACAACCCTGACACACTCCCTTCCTGATTTTAAACCATAGAGTGTTCCTTTTTTCTGTTTGAATGACAGCCTCCTGGTCTATGTACAGGTTCCTGATGAGTACAATTAAGTGTTCTGGAATTCCCATTCTTCTCAATGTTATCCACAATTTGTTATAATCCACACAATCAAATGCATTTGCATAGTCAATAAAGCACAAGTAAACACCTTTCTCGTATTTTTTACTTTGAGGTAAGATCCATCTGACATCAGAAATGATATACCTCATTCCATGTCCTCTTCTGAATCCAGCCTGCACCTCTGGAAGTTCTTTGTCAATATACTGCTGCAAGCATTTTTGAATTATCTTCAGTAAGATCTTACTTGCATGTGACATTAATGATATTGTTCGATAATTTCCACATTCTGTGGGATCACCTTTGTTTGGAATGGGTAAAAATATGGATCTCTTCCAGTCAGTTGGCCAGGAAGCTGTCCTCCAAATCTCTTGGCATAACTGAGTGAGTGCCTCCAGTGGGGCATACGTTTGTTGAACTATCTCAATGGATATTCCATCAATTCCTGGAGACTTGAACAATAGTAGGAGCATCAAAATACTAAGAAATACATAGAGTCACTGTTCCCAAAATAATTGATCAGTGTTCAAATATTTTATGAGATATCATATGATCAAAAGTCAATGGTATTTAAGGAAGATGTCCAAGCTGAACTGAAGGAATTGGAGACAAACAAGTTCCAGGAATTGATGGGATACACATTGAGATGTAGCAACAAATGGATGCAGTGCTGGAGGCACGCCCTCATTTATATCAAGATTTGGAATAAATCAGGGCTGAAGCCCTGGCTAACTGACTGGGAAACATCCATATTTGTGTTCATTATAAAGAAAGGTGATCCTATAGAATGCCAGAATTACTGAACAGTATCATTAATATCACATGAAAGTAAAATTTGGTGGAAGATAATTAAAAAATGGTTGGAGCAGTAAATCGACAGGGAATGGCCAGAAATTCAAGTTGGATTCTGAAGAGGGCAGGGAGTGAAGCATATCATTGCTGATGTCAAATGGATCCTAGCTGAAAGCAAAAGGATACCAGAAAGATGTTTATCTATGTTTTATTGGCTATGCGAAGATATTTGACTGTGTGGATCATATAAATAATGGTTAACATTGTGAATAGGAATTCTAGGACCCTTAAGTGTGCTCATGAGGAGCCTGTATATAGAACAAGATAACTGGAAGATACTGAATGGTTTAAAATCAGGAAAAGTATGTGCCAGGGTTGTATCTTTTCACTATAATTATATATACAGAGAGAGAAATTTATCTTAGGAAAATGGCTCACACACTTATAGAAGCTGGCAAGTCCCAAGTTCCTGGAACTATGTCAAAATGGAAGCTGTTCCTGACTGATGCAGCTGCAGGGGCTGAGGAGCTCAAGGTTGGCTGGCAGTATATTGACTGTTGACTCCGGTGGATGATGAGTTCAAGATCACCAGGCTGAATGGTGGATCGTTCACTCATGGACAGTTGTAGACAGCACAGCACAGCAGGATCCATATCAACAGAAGAGTCCCTCTTTTCCCAAGATCTCTCTCTCTCTCTCTCTCTCTCTCTCTCTCTATATATATATATATATATATAGGAAGCAGGCCACAGCCCTAGGAAAGCTCCCTTTCAAATGATTGGCTTCTCAAAAACATATACATCCGATCCCATCATGGGAATAACCATATCACAACTGCTTAAATCACTCAGAATTGTGGTCTAGGCAAGTTGACACACAACCCCAACTATCAGAGCCCATGGTTTGTTACCTTGACAGTTGTACACATCTCCTTAACCACATATAATATCTAAATAAGAACAATTATAAAGTCATATTTGCACCTAATATGATAAACAAACATGCATACAACTGAAACACATTAACCGTTTACATTTTATAGTTCATAACAGAAGAGAACAAAAATAGTTGATGCACACATACAATGAAAAATTTTAGCCATCATAGTCCTCATTTCTGCAGCTGGTCACAAGGTAGTAGCTGATACTCAGAACTACCTCTTCCACCACCCATTCTGTATTTC
>NW_006922121.1:1110907-1115034 GCF_000298275.1 Orycteropus afer afer
TGGCTGGTGGGTTTGAACCGCCTGCCTTCTGGTTAGCAGTCAAGTGCCTTAGCCACTATGCTACCAGAGCTCCCTTCCATAGTGATACCACCTCCGAAATCCAAGGAGGGGTCGCTGTGTGTTCGATACAACTCTATGGTTCTGAGTGTGTTTTTTGTTTATTTATTTATCTTGAGAACATTGTCCCAACCCTTCAAGGTATTGCAACCTAGCTAGCATTGTAATTGTGTTTTTAGTAGGCCATTCCATTGTTATACCAAGCCAGCTGCTTCAGGATGATGGGTGTGGTAGTTAAATTTGTATGTCACTTTGGCTGGGCCTGGTTGAGTGCCTGGGCAGCTGGTGGTAGTTTTTCTCCATGATGAGACTAGAAATCAACTTCATGGTGTGATCTACCACAAGCAGGTGAGTAGCTCCCTTTGGGATGTGGTCTGCTTCCTGTATGTAAGGAGAAGCCTTGGGGATAGTCTCTAGCTTATGGCATGCTTGGAACCTGCATGTAGCTGTGTCATCGTTCAGCAGCCTGCCATGCTCTGCTAACCTTAGGACTTACAATGGACTTAAATTAATGGCCTGTCATGTGGTCTGGTAACCTCAGGACTGTGCCATTTTATTGGTCGACCTTGGGCTTGTTAGCCTCAGCAGACAGTAGCTGCCTGAAGAGTTGCCTCTAGTTTCATTGAGCCGGGAGCAAGAGGCAGAGCTGAAGCCCAAAGTTGAGGGGCTTTCACAGAGCCCTTAGAACCTGGCACTTTGAACTTGGACTTAAAGCCTCCAAATTGTAAGAACAAACTCCTGTTTGTTAAGGCCATCCAATTTTTAGTATATTTTTGTCAGAGTGACACTAGGTAGCCAAAACAGAATATGGTACTGAGAGAATGGGTGCTGCTCTGATAGATAGCTAAAATGTGGAAACAGGATTGGAGTGTGTCTTTGACCTGAGACTGTGGCAGAGAGACCCTGGCATATGGCATGAGAAACAGCAGGAGCAGAGCCAAGAGACCAGCATGAGAGATGGCAGTAGTAGAGCCCAGATACCAGCAATAAACAGCCACAGGCTTACCAGCCCACAGAGGAAAAAGCTGGGTGCCCTTGGGTAGGCGGTTTCCTTGTGGATTAGGTTGCCTTCAGGCATTAATTGGCAAAAGATGGCATGAAATGGAGTAGCAGGTTAGTTTGCCCATGGAGCAAGAAAGCTGAGTGCTTTTTTGGCAGGACGTTTTCTGGCAGAGTGGGTTGTCTTTGGCATTAATCAGCAGAAGTTGAGAGACTAAGAAAATGGTAAGCAGAGCTGTCTCAGTTTCAAAGGGTAGGACCATGCCCTTTGGGAGCAGAACCACCATAGCCCCCTAGGTTTCAAAGTGTTAAATCATCACCAATTTGGTTCTGGAGGGTGGGGCTGCTCGTTCATGTGGGCCAGTGGGATGGAGCTATAGCTGCTGCCCAAGAGTATGGGGGCAGGGCTGCCATGCCCAAGAGGGAGAGGAACGGGACCCGCCAGACCAAGGGGGTGAAGTCTCCACTCAGTAACTAGGGGATTAGAGCCACCCAGAAAAGGAGATCTGTACAGATGCCAACCAATGAAGATCTGTACAGGTGCTAAGTTGACAGGAGATGGAATTGTGGTAGTTAAATTTGTATGTCAACTTGGCTGGGTCTGGTTGAGTGGCTGGGCAGCTGGTGGTAGTTATTCTCCATTATGAGACTGGCAATCAACTTCATGGTGGGATCTACCACAAGAAGCTGAATAGCTGCCTTTGGGATGTAGTCTGCTTCCTGTATATATGCCTTGGGCATAGCCTCTAGCTTGTACCCTGCATGTAGCCATGTCGTTGTTCAACATACTGCCATGCTCTGCCAACCTTAAGACTTAGAATACACTTAATTAATGGCCTGCTGTGTGGTTTGGTAACTTTGAGACTGCCACTTTATTTGTTGACCTTGGGCTTGTTAGCCTCAGCATCCAGTAGCTGCCTGAGTGAAGAGATACCTCTAGCTTCAGTGGGATTGGAGCAAAAGGCAGAGCTAAAGCCCCAGGTTGAGGGGCTTTCACACAGCCCCTAGAGCCTGGCATTTTGACTTGGACTTAAAGCCTCCAAATTGTAAGGATAAACTCCTGTTTGTTAAGGTATGCATATATCAAACATCTGGCCATTTCTTGTTCCATGCAAAGTGAACAGCCAGATTCATGGCTCAAAGTCCTGCCCATTGGGATGATTTCCCTTCACCATTGTCCTTCATGGAAGTCCTAGAAAGGGGCTGCAGTGCTTCTGCCGTCCACTTTCGAGCTGTGCCTGCATATTGTGCAGAACCATCTGTAAACCAGGCATGAGGTCTCTCTTTCTCAGTCAACTGATCATAATCTCTTATATACTACTTCCATTTAATGATGGGGTGATGCTATGTCCATCCAACTTTATGACTCTGTGGATCAGACAATACTCAGTTCATGATGGGCAGCTCAGGCCTCATGGTGACTTGGCTGTCCCTGATTAGGCATTCAATTTCAACTAAAGTCCAGTAACAAGCCAAAAGCTGTTTCTCAAAAGGAGAGTAGTTATCTGCACAGGATGACAGGGCTTTGCTCCAAAATCCCAAGGGTCTGCATTGCCATTCACCAGTAGGGACCTGCCTAAGACTCCAAATGGCATCTCTATCTGTTACAGACACTTCAAGGACTATTGGATCAGCCGGGTCATATGGCCTAAGCGGCAGAGCAGTTTGCATGGCAGGCTGAACCAGTTTGCAGAGCCTTCTGCTGTTTTGGGCCCCACTCAAAATTAGCATCTTTCTGAGTCACTTGATAAATAGGCCATAACAACACACCCAAATAAGGGATATGTTGCTTTCAAAATCCAAAGAGGTCCACCAGACATTGGGCTACATTTTTAGTTGTGGAAGAAGCCAGTTCAATAACTTATCCTTCACTTTATTAGAAATATCTTGACAAGCCCCACACCATTGGACTCCTAGAAATTTTAGGAGGAAGGTGCCTGAATTTTTGTTGGGTTAATTTCCTACCCTCTAGCATGCAGATGTCTCACCAATCAGTGTAGAGTCATCAATACTTCTTCCTTACTAGGTCCAATCAGTATAATGACATCAATATAATGGACAAGTGTGATTGATGTCTTGTGAAAGGGAAAGGTGATCAAGATCCCTATGGACTAAATTATGACATAGTGATGGGAAGTTGATATATCCCTGAAGAAGCATCATAAAATTATATTGTTGGCCTTGCCAGCTGAAGGCAAACTGCTTCTGATGGTCCTTTGAAATTGGTATTGAAAAAAGGCATTGGCCAGATAATAGCTGCATACCAAGTACCAGGAGATGTACTAATTTGCTCAAGCAATGAAACTACATCAGGAACAGCACCTGCAGTTGAGTCACTACCTAATTAATTTTTGCAATAATCCACTGTCATTCTCCAAGATCCATCTGTTTTTTGCACAGACCACACAGGGTAATTAAGTAGGGGTGTGATGGAATCACCACCCCTGCATCCTTAAAGTCCTTGATGGTGGCAGTAATTTCATCAATCCTTTCAGGGATGTGGTATTGTTTTTGGTTTACTATTTTTCTAGTCAGGTTAGCTTAGAAGGCTCTCAAAATAGGACTGGGAAAGAGCTGCATTATCTGAGTAAAGCCAGCTTTACTCTTATGGATAAGGTAAAGCTTTTGAGACCTCCATTTGCTGATGTGGCACCACTCAATTTGAAGAGAAACAGCTGCAGACATCCATTAATTATCGGAACATGGAATGTACAAAGTACGAATCTAGGTAAATTGGAAGTTGTCAAAAATGAGATGGAATGCAAAAAGATTGATATCCTTGGCATTAGTGAGCTGAAATGGACTGGTTTTTGCCACTTTGAATCAACAAACATGTGATCTACTGTGCCGGGCATGACAGTTTGAAGAGGAATGGCGTGGCATTCCTCATCACAAAGGATGTTTCAAGATCAGTCCTGAAGTACAATGCTGTCAATGATAGGATAATATCCATACACCTACAAGGAAGACCTGTTAATACGACTATTATTCAAATTTATGCCCCAACCACCAAAGCCAAAGATGAGGAAATTGAAGATTTTTATCAACTTCTGCCGTCTGAAATTGACCGA
>NW_006922121.1:1116999-1120413 GCF_000298275.1 Orycteropus afer afer
TGAAAGTACCATAGACTGCTAAAAGAACTAATAGATCTGTCCTGGAGGAAGTGCACCCGAAATGCTCCTTGGAAGTGAGAATGGCCAGAGTTCATCTCACCTATTTTGGTCATGTTGTCAGAAGGGACCATTCCCTGGAGAAGGATGTCATGCTCGGTAGGGTGAGTGTTCGATGAAAGAGTAGGAGGCCTTCAGCAAGATGTATTGACATGGGCTCAAATATAGCGGGATCTTGGAGCTGCTGTGGGATCGGACAGTGTTTTGTTCTGCTGTGCATGTCATCACTGAGAGTCGGAGATGACTCGACTGCACCTAACAACAACAACAACAATTTTTCTAGATAGGGGAAGTTCTAATGGCTTCCACTTGACTTTTCCTTCCATAATAGCTCTTACTCCACATGTCAGGTACCTAATGTGGGAATTCTGCCAACCGCTCAGTATATCTATTCCAATTATGCATTCTGGAACTGGGAAAATCACTGCTGGATGAGTTTGGGGACCCACTGGACCCACTGTGAGATGCACCTGAGCTAAGACTCCATCAATAACTTGACCTCCATATACCCTGCTCTGACTTGTAGGGCAAATGATGCTTTGAGTGTAATTTGAGACTAATTAGTGTCAGTTCAGAGCCAGTGTCCACTAATCCCCCCAAAATCTGATTATTTCCTTTTCCCCAAAGAACAGTCACTCTTGTAAAAGGCCTCAGATCCCTTTGGAGAAGTCTGAGAGAAAGATGGACATTATCAATTTTTGGCAATGTAGTGGAATCCTTCCTTAAGGGGACCTGGGCTTCCCTTCATTCAATGGGCTGTGGGTCTGTAAACTGACTCAAGTCTGGGAATTGATTGAGGGGCTGTGACAGTATTCTGGTGATTCTATCTAGATTACTGTTCATGTGACCTAGAATTCTTCTGTCTATACAGATCTAGTAAATATTTAATAGGTTTTCCATGTATTTCACTCCTAGCAACACCATGCCCAAGTAGCCAATGCCATAATTCCACATGAGTCAGAGTATTCTGATTACTGTTTTGACTCTGCTGTTCATTATGGTAGCCATACCCACCTTGTCTTTGTCAATTAAATTGTTGCCACTGGGTCCCTACTACCAAAGGGTCCAATCAGTACCATCATAGTTAAGTGCCTTAGTTCAATCAGGACAGTTCCCATTTTCAAATCTGGCTTCCATAATATGACAATGACATCAGTCTTCAATGATGCTAGGGCTCCCTTCATAAATTTGTTCCTTACCATATTGGTAAAAGGTGTGTCCTCTGGGTTCTCCATTTCTGGATCTAGGGGTTTAATCAGATAAATCCATTCTAATATGCCCATTTCCCTAAGCCTCTGGACTTCTTCTACATTATACTAAGGCAGGTCTGGTACTTCAACTTCACTTAAGGTAGGCCACCACATAATCCATGCTTCAGTAAGACAACCAAATACACAGTTAGATTCTTTCCTAACCTCTCTAGCTGACACATTGAATGAAGAATCCATGCTTAATGGGCCTAAATCAATAAACTCATACTGATCCAATATTACATTCCTTGCACCATTTTCCCATACCCTCATTAGCCATTCCTATACATATTCTACAGGTTTCTTTCTGTACATGTTAGCAAAATCCAATAGGTCTTTTTGGTAATAGTGTACCAGTTCCTCAGTCACACTTTGTATTTCACCTTTTGAGGCTCATTTGGACTTAAGTTTAGTTATTGGTCTACCAGCAACAAAGGGTGGTTGGGGCAGTTCCTGAGAACATTCAGCAACGTCTTCCATAGCATCTGCCTCACTCATTGTTGACTCTGATGGATGATGAATCCAAGATCACCAGGCTGAATGGTGGGTTGTTCTTTCATGGACAACTATAGGCAGCACAACAGGATCCAGATCCACAAAAGAGTCCCTCTTTTCTCAGGATGTCCATATATATATTGGAAGAAGGCCCTTACCCATAGGGAAAATCCCTTTCAATGGACTGGCTGCTCAAAGCATATGTACCCAATCTCATCATGGGAATAACCACATCACAGCTGCTTATACCACTCAGAATTGTGGTCCAGCCAAGTTGACATACAACTCCAATGATCACATTATTCAATCTGTATGTGTTCTTGTAGTTGTTGTTGTTAGGTGCTGTTGAGTCATCTTCCACTCATAGCAACCCTATGCATGGCAGAATGAAATATTGCCTGCTCCCACAGGCAGCTACTCAGCTGTTCCAGTAGATTCCACCATGGAGGTGATTAGCAATCTCACCATGGGGAATAACTACATCCAGCTGCCCAGCCACTCAAAACCAGGCCCAGCTGAGCTGACACAGAACCTTAACTACCACAGCTCCTATAAACATTTACAGCCTTAGAAACCCTGTAGTACCATTCTACTTTGTCCTATGCACTAGGCATCAGAATTGACTAGACAGTTATAGACTTTTTTTTTTTTTTTCTCTTTTTTAGTTCAGATAAAGGCTACATAGGCAACTGATATAATAGACAGAGTACTTCTAACTTATGAGCTTCAGTTCACCTCTGGGTGGTTGGGTGTTAGAGAAGGAATGTGGGGTTTGGAGCAGCTGATGAAAAGAAAACGAAGGTGGGAAGGCGAGGACTAGATTCACTTCTGGGCAGGAACTGGATGCACTCTGATCCTTGCCAGGCAGTTAGCAAGAAAGATGGGACTGTTTCATGTTGCCCTTTGGTTGGTGCAGTTAGTGGTACACAATATAAACACAAAGTTGAAGTGATAATAGTGATGCAGTACATATGTTTAGTCAAGTGTGAAGGATGTGAAGAATTATCATTATTTTTGTTATAGTTTTTGCTCTATTTTTATTAATATTGTTGCAATTGTTATGTCACAGATTTATTTTCCTTCACACACTCCACAAATTAGAGCATATGACATATTGATCACTGTGTCTATTGTCACTATGCTTTTATTGCACAATCATTCATTTCTGTATATGATACCATCATCGAGGGCAAATTACAGGACATACCATTATATTTCTGGAAAGTTTTATCATAACCAATCACAATGCCACATGTCCCCTTCTTACTGCATTTTCTCCATTAAAGATCTTAGTGCCTCTACTTAGTATGCCTTGCCTCTTATCCCCTTCAATCATAATCTCATTTTAATTGCCTCTTCTCGGGAAAATGCAAACATTATCTTCCTGACTCCTGGAATAAATAACTTCTGTGATGGCTTATCATCTTTTTTGCTTTCCAGTGTACCTTTTCCAATTAAAATGGAAATTAAATGGAACAGAATGCGACAACCAAAATCATGATTGTAGCATTTGGTGGGTTTTGATTTCCATGAGTGGTGAACAGAACTCTTGGTATTTCACTTATTATTATTATTATTATTATTTATTGTTTCTCACAAGCCACTTCAAGAA
>NW_006922121.1:1120888-1134451 GCF_000298275.1 Orycteropus afer afer
TATGTAATACAAATATACATATATATGTATACACACATATGCACACACACAAACATACGCACATATATATGTTGTTATCGTTATGTGCCATCAAGTCTATTCCGACTTGTAGTGACCCTATGTACAACAGAATGAAACACTGCCCAGTCCTGTGCCAGGCTCACAATTCACTCTGTACCAGATCCCATCATTGCAACCACTGTGTCACCCCATCTCCTTGAGGGCTTTCCCCTTTTTCTCTGACCCTCCACCCTACCAAGCATGATATCCTTCTCCAGAGAATGGTCCCTTCTGACAACATGACCAAAGTAAGTGAGATGAAGTCTGGCCATTCTCACTTCCAAGGAGAATTTTGGCTGCACTTCTTCTTGGATAAATGTGTTCTTTCTTCTAGCAGTCCATGGTAATTTCAGTATTATTCACCAACACCACAGCTCAAAAGTATCAACTCTTCTTTGGTCTTCTTTATTCATTGTCTGGCTTTCACGTGCATATAGGACAATTGAAAATACCATGGCTTGGGTTAGGTGCACCTTAGCCTTCAAAGAGACATCTTTGGTCTTCAGCACTTGAAAAAGGTCTTTTACAGTGGATTTTCCCAGTGCAAAACATCATGTGATTTCTTGACTGCTGCTTCCATTGGTGTTGATTATAGAACCAAGCAATATGAAATCTTTGACAACTCCAATCTGTTCTCCATTTATTGTGATGCTGCTTATTGGTCCAGTTTTAAGGATTTTCTTTTTCTTTATGTTGAGGTGTAATCCATACTGAAGATTATAATCTCTAATCATCATCAGTAGGGGCTTCAAGTCATTGTCACTTTTAACAAGCAAGGTTGTGTCATCCACATATCACAGGTTGTTAATGAGTCTCTCTCCAATCCTGATTCCACATTCTTCTTCATATAGTTTAGCTTCTTGGATTATTTACTCAGCATACAAATTGAATAAGTATGGTAAAAGGCTACAACCTGACATACTCCTTTCCTGATTGTAAATCATGCAATATCCCTTGTCCTGTTCAAATGACAGCCTCCCAGTCTATGTACAGGTTTCTCATGAGCACAATCAAGAGTTCTGGAATTCCTATTCTTCTCAATGTTATTCACAATTTATTATGATCCATACAATTGAAGCTTTTGCACTGTCAATAAAACACAAGTAAATATCTTTCTGGTATTCTTTGCTTTCAACCAAGGTCCATCTGACATCAACAATGATATCCCCTCACTCCATGTCCTCTTCTTAACCCAGCTTGGATTTCTGGAAGTTCCCTGTAAATGTACTGCTGCAATCATTTTTGATTGATTTCTAGCATGACATCCATTTGCTGAAACATGCCAGTGGGTATTCTGTCACTTCCTGGAGACTTGCTTTTGCCAATTCCTTCAGTACAACTTCGACTTCTTTCTTTCATACCATTGGTTTTTGAAGAGGAATGGAGTCACATTTATCATCCCAAAGAACGTATCAAGAGCTCTCTTGAAATACAGCATTGTTAGTGATAGCATAATATCCATAAACCTCAAGGAATACCAGTTATTACTATTGTGTTAGACTGGGTTCTCTAGAGAAGCAAAACTAGTAAGGCTTATATATATGGAGAGAAAGAAAGAGAAATTTATCTTAGGAAAATGTCCCACACACTTATGGAAGCTGGCAAGTCCAAAGTTCTTGGATCAAACATCAATCTGGAGGCTTTTCCCAACTCACGCAGCTTCAGGGGCTGACGAGTTCAAGACTGGTGGGCAGTATACTGTCTGTTGACTCCAATGAATGACGAATCCAAGATCTTCAGGCTGAATGGTGGATTGTTCGCTCACAGACAATTACAGACAGCACAACAGAATCCTGATCCACAGAAGAGTGTCTCCTTTCCCAGAATATCTATAAATATACTGGAAGCAGACCACAACCCCACAGAAACTCCCTTCCAATGGGTTGGCTGCTCAAACATGTATATCTGATTCCATCATTGGAACAACCCACATCACAATTGCTTAAACTGCACAGAATTGTGGTCCAGCCAAGTTGACACATAGCTCCAACTATCATAACTACTATTATCCAAAGTTATGCAACAATAATCAAAGCCAAATATGAGGAAATTGAAGATTTTTATTAACTTGTGCAATCTGAAATTGATGAAACATGCAATCAAGATATACTGATTATCATTAGTGATTGGGATGCAAAAATTGAAAACAAAAAGAATCACCAGTAGTTGGAAAATATGGCCTTGTTGATAGAAATAATGCTGGATATCATATGATAGAATTTTGCAAGATCAATGACTTATTCATTGCAAATATCTTTTTCAGCACCACAAACTGTGGCTATATGGGTGGACTTCACCAGATGGAGTACACAGGAATCTGATCTACTACATCTGTGAAAAAAGATGATGGAGAAGCTCAGTATCTTCAGCCAAAGCAAGGCCAAGAGCTGACTGGAACAGACCATCAATGGCTCATATACAAGTTCAAGTTGAAGTTTAAGATAATTAAAACAAGTCCACGAAAACCAAAATATGACCTTGATTATATATCTCCTGAATTTAGAGATCATCTAAAGAAAAAAAATTTGATGCATTGAACAACGATGACCAAAACCCAGAGGAACTGTGGGATGATATCAAGAACATCATCCATGAAGAAAGCAAAAGGTCATTAGAAAGACAGGAAAGGAAGAGAAAACCAAAATGGATGTCAGGAGAGACTCTGAAACTTGGACTTGAATGGATAGGAGAAATGACAGGTAAAAGAGCGGAACAGAAGATTTCAAAGAGCAGCTCAAGAAGACAAAGTCAGTTATCATAATGAAATGTGCAAAGACCTGGAGTTAGAAAACCAAAGTGAAGAACACACTGAGCATTTCTCAAATTGAAAGAATTGAAGAAAAATTCAAGCCTTGAGTTGCAATATTGAAAGATTTTGTGTGCAAAATATTGAATCATGCAAGAAACTTCGAAAGAAGATGGTTGGAATACACAGAATCACTACCAAAAATTTAGTCAATGTTCGTCCATTTCAGTAGGTGGCATAGGATCAAGAACAAATGGTACTGAGGGAAGAAGTTGAAGCTTCACTGAAGGAACTGGCAAAAAACAAGGCTCCAGGAATTGATGGAATAAAACTTAAAATGTTTCAACAAACAGATGTCACCCTGGAGGCACTCATTCATCTATGCCAGGAAATTTGGAAACAGCTAACTGGCCAACTGACTGGAAGATATCCATATTTATACCCATTCCAAAGATAAATTATCCCAAAGAATATGGAAATTATTGAACAATATCATTAATATCACATGCAAGTAAAATCTTGCTGAAGATCATTCAAAAATGGCTGCAACAGTTTAACAGAGAATTTCAAAAATGCAAGCTGGATTCCAAAGAGGACATGGGCTGAGAGATATCATTGCTGATGTCAGAAGGATCTTGGCTGAAAGCAAAGAATGCCAGAAATATGTTTACTTGTGTTTTATTGACTATGCAAAAGCATTTAATTGTGTGGATCATAGCAAATTATGAATAACTTTGAAAATAATGGGAATTACAGAACACTTAATTGTTCTCATGAGGAACTTGTACATAGACTAGACAGATGTCATTCAAACAGAACCAGGCAATACTACATGGTTTAAAATCAGGAAAAGAGTGCATCAGGGTTGTATTCTTTCCCCATACTTATTCAATATGCATGCAGAGCAAATAATCTGAGAAGCTGGTCTATGTGAAGAAGAGCATGGCATCAAGATTGAAGGAAGACTCATTAACAAGTTATGATATGCAGACAACACAGGATGGCTTAAAATACTGATGAAAATTGAAGACTACAGTCTGCAGTACGGATTAACAGTCTCCAATATGGATTACACTTCAATATAAAGAAAACAAAATCCTCACAACTGAACTAATAAGCAGTATCACAATAAATGGTAAAATGATTGAAGTTGTCAAAGAGTTCATATTTCTTGATTCTACAATCAACACCAATGGAAGCAGCAGTCAAGATATCAGATGATGAATTGCACTGGGAAAATCTGCTGCAAAAGATTTCTTTCAAGTGCTGAGGAACAAAGATGGCTCTTTGAAGACTAAGGTGCCCATAACCCAAGCCATGGCATTTTCTATTATTTCATATGGATGTGAGAGTTGGACAATGAATAAAGGAGACTGAAGAGTTGATGCTTTTGAGTTGTGGAAATGGAAAAGAATACTGAAAGTACCACGGACTGCCAGAAGAACTAACAAATCTCTCCTGGAAAAAGTGCAGCTAATATGCTCCTGGGAATCAACAATGGCCAGATTTCATCTCACCTACTTTGGTCATGTTCTCAGAAGAGATTATTCTCTGGGGAAGTATATCACGCTTGGTAATGTGGAGGGTCAATGCAAAAGGGAATGCCCTCAACGAGATGGACTGACACAGTGACTGCAATGATAGGTTCAGGTATAACAAGGATTGTGAGGCTGACATAGGACTGGGCAATGTTTTGTTCTGTTGTACATAGTGTGTTTGTGAGTCGGTGTCAACTTGACGACACCTAACAACAATATTAACTCTTCATCCTTGTAGGGATATGGATAGTATCCTATCACTGACAGTATTTTACATCAAGATAGATACTGAAACATTCTTTGTGATCACGAATGTCACACCATTTCTCTTCAATCTGTCATTCCCAGCATAGTAGATAATTATGGTTGTCTGATTGAAAATGGCCATAACAAGTCAGCTCACTAATGCCTAGGATATCGATCTTTATGTGTTCCACTTATTTTTCAACAACTTCCAATTTTCCTAGATTCATACTTGGTACAGTCTTTATTCCAATTATTAATGGATGTTTGCAGCTGTTTCTTCCCATTCTGAGTCATGCCACATCAGCAAATGGATGTGCAGAAAGCTTTACTCTATCTAAATCATTAAGGTCAGCTCTACTCTGAGGAGGCAACCCTTACCTAGTTGTATTTTGAGTGTCATCTGACCCAAGGGGCTCATCTTTCCACACTATATTGGAGAATGTTTCAGGGTTATTCATACAACTTTTCAGTAACGTACCAGACAATGTTTCCCTGCTGTACATAAGGTTTTTACTGGCCAGTTCTTTGAGAAGTGGATGGCCTATTCCTTTTCCTGAATCTGTCTTAGCCTGGAATCTCCTCTGAAACCTGTCCACAATGGGTGATCCTGCTGGCATTTGAAATACCAGTAGCATAGCCTTCAACCTCACAGCAACATGCAAGCCACCACAGTATAACAAAGTGACAGATGAGAGGTGGAAGATACATGTATACCTTTTCCCTTTTCTAAGAGCTCTGATAGCGTAGTACCTAAGGCACTTGACTGCTAACCAGAAGGCTGGCGGTTCAAACCTACAAACCACTCCTTGGAAGGAAGGTTGGGCGATCTACTTCTGTATTGATACTGCCTCAGTAACCCAAGGAGGGGTTGCTATGAGTCGGGTCTGACTCAATGGCACATAACAACAACAAGAACAAGATATATGTAGAGAAAAAGGAAAAGAAGAAAAAAAAGTGATAAATAATTCCATCACAGGAGAAAAACACTGTTAAATATTTTTTCATTTGGTTTCTTTCTCTCTTTTAATTTTGTGCCACAGAAGAATATTTATCTCTCATAATTCAGTTTATATTATATATAAATTTAGATATCTCCTTTTGTCCACTGAACAATGCATCATATATACTCTCTTGAATTGATGAGTAATTCCTCTAATGAAATTGTTAACAGTTACAAAATTGTAAATTACATTGCTGTACCATAATTTGCTTGATGAATCACCTTTATATATAGTTGAACTGTGCCCAAGTCCTTATCAGATTTTCTTTGAAATTATAAATTTCTTTGAAATTATAAATAAGGCTGCAATAAATTTTCATTTATTACATTTTAGATTGCTTTTCCATTATTTCCTTTGGATAGAATATTCCTAGAAATAAAAATAATTAGTCAAAGGTTTTTTTTTTTTTTTAGGTTTTATAATTCACACTGCCAAAGATATTTTAGAAAGAGATAATAAATTTAACATCATAATTATGATAAGCATGTAATTTTCCCTCCATATACCTGAACTACATATCAAGATTTGCTTTACTATATACTATTTTAACCAAGAGAAAACACCATAGTGTTATTCTTATCACTTACTTAACTTGATTAATAATGGACCTTGCCATATGTCAATTTTTTCAACCTCTTTCAAATAAGTGGAGGTATATTTCAAAAACTTATTTTTGTTGCAGACCCTTGACACTCACAATCTTATGTCTTTGACAGCGATTACTGGCCTCTCTGATCCACTGTTCTTGCTGTTAGATGCCATCAAGTCAGTTCTGATTCACAGTGACCCTATGTACAATAGAATGAAAGATTGCCTGGTCCTGTGCCATCCGCAAATTGATTGCTGAATGTGAATCCGTTGTTGTAGCTACAGTGTCGATCCATCTCGTTGATGGTCTTTCCCTTTTTTGCTGACCCTCTACTTTATCTACCATGATAGCCTTCTTCAAGAACTGGTCCCTTGTGACAACGTGCTCAAAGTATGAGACAAAATATGACTAGTGTCAGTTCTAAAGAGCATTCTGGTTGTACTTCCTCCAAGACAAATGTGTTGGTTCTTCTGGTATTCCATGGTATTTTCAATATTCACCAATAACACAATTCAATGACATCAATTCTCCTCCAGTCTTTTTTTTATTATTATTCATTATTCAATTCTCACATGCAGATGAGGCTATCGAAAATTCCATGATTTGGTTCAGGTGCAACTTAGTCTTTAAAGTGACATCTTTGCTTTAACACTTAAGAGGGTTTTTTTTTTTTTTTTGTAACAGATTTAGCCAATGGAATATGTCGTCTGATTTCTTGGCTGCTACTTGCATGGGCATTGATTGTGGATACAAGTAAAATGAAATCACTGACAACTTCAGTTTTCTCCGTTTATCGTGACGTTGCTTATTTTTCTAGTTTCAAGGAGTTTTGTTTTCTTTATTTTGAGGTGCAATCCATACTGAAGTCTGTAGTTTTTAAACTTAATCAGTAAGTGCTCAAGTTTCCTTCACTTCCAGTAACCCTGGTCCTGATGCACTAGGACTCACCAATATTGTATTTAATCTTCGGTCAGAACTTGGTGACTCAACTGTCTATTTTGGTCCCCATAAGAAAATACATTTTATTCTATTCCTTACCAAGTGTTGATTTGCCTATATGCTCTACATCATGATGAGTTGCACCTAATAATGCATTGAGTTATCATAAAATCCTCCAAAAATACTTAAAATAGCCTCCAGGTAATTTTAGTTTTTTTTTTTTTTCTTAAGTCTTTCAACTGATTAAATCAGGCCCACCACACTATCAAATGTAATCAGTAAAGATATTAAAGTTGTCTAAAGTTTCATTTTCTTGAACTCGTAGTTGATGCTCATGAAAGCAGCAGCAGTCAATAAATCAAAAGACTTACTGTGCTGGGTAAATCAGCTACAAAGGATCCTGTTAAAGTGCTAAAAAGTAAAGATGTCACATTGATGCCTGAGGTGCACCTGACATGAGCCCAGTTCCTTCATGTACATACAGAAACTCGACAACGAAAAAGGAAGATTGAAGAAGAATTGACATATATTAATTGCAGTGTTGGCCAAGAATTTTTAATTATACCATGGACAACTAATCAGGAAGGCTCAATCTCTAGAGAAGGACATCATGCTTGATACAGTGGAGGGTACACGAAAAAGGGGAAGACTTCCCACAAGATTGATTAAGAAGTGGGTGTGACAGTGGGCTTGAACATAGCTAACAATTGTAAGGATGGAGCAATACTGGGCAACGTTTCCTACTGTGGGTTATTATCAGTCAGAGCTGACTCGATGGCATCAGACAACAACCTCCTTTACTTAAAGCTAACTGCTTTTAAATGATAAGAGCATCTACAAAATTCCCTCACAGCAATATCTTTAAACAAACAACTGGGCACCATAGTCTAGCCAAGTTGATATATAAAATTGACCATCACATTGATCTTAGGCAAGTTACTTATATGCTGTTATATAGAACATGGAACCAACGGGAAAGGTAATAACTTTGTGGGATCACGGTGCCCTTTACAGGAGTCGTTATGCAAAACATTCAGTACAATCCCCAATACTCCCACAAGAATTTAGATGCAGATCAGTTAGATAAAAAGATGAGTTGTTAGATAGTATGAGTGTGCTAATTTCTGATATTTTCATCACATGTCATCCTTGTACCCTATGTTGACCACACAGTCATTAAATTGCAGCCAACGTTAGTGTAAATTTATAATTGGTGTAATCTTTATTGCTGACATGTCAATATTTAACTTGCATTAACCTTTCCTTTGAGGCTGACAAATTGTGCATCTGTGGCTTGTTCAGGCTAATTTTTCATGTCATTGCCTTGCAAAGCATACAGATTTATAATGTCACTGCGTGATGGATGCAGGCCCCTCCTTCGCCTTGGAAAAGGGCTCCAACCCACTTAGATGATCTATCCACTTATTTATTTATTTTCTGTCCCTTGCACCACCTTTGTTGAAAGGCCATTGGTGAGTTACCCCTCAGAGGTCTGTATTTTGAGGAGAATCGAAGGGTAGCCCTGTCAGGATTCATTACCAGTGGCTGCCAGGGAGCCAGCACATCTCTGCCCTGTGTCCCCAGAACAGACTTCGTGTGTGTGTATATGTTGTCACGAAGAATTTGTTGTCAGCAAGTGAAGCCTAGTGAAGGAAAATTAGGTCAGAATAGTGTGGAGCAGCAAAGTGACATGCTTGTCAATTCTACATAATATGCAAGAACAGAGCTGCCAGCACTACAATTTCTTTAGGATGTGGACAGCTGAGACTTAAGCCCACGTATTTGTCTTTCTATTGTCCTTCCTTGCCTCCTGCTGCCCTCCTTCCTGCTAATTGTCTCTTTCTTGCTACTTAGAATAACTCCTTTCCCAACTTCCCCCAGGCATTGGATGTAAAGGTGGACAAATGTTCAAGAGGAGGACTGAACCATCCCATGGGTTTTCAAAGTTTGTTTTCAAGATGAGTTTATGTAAAGATCAAGCCAGGTAACTTACCAGCATTTATTTCCTCCAAGTGCCACAATACTTCTCATCTTCCAGGCCATTCTCTTCACACCCCAGTGGAATGCTTTTAGACCAGTGACGCTACTCTTCTTCCCTCTAGCATGTCCAGTAAATTTATTTAAAAGTATCTAAGATAAGGAATTAGATCTACCCAGATCTTATTTTTTAATGGTGGGATAGTTATTTTAATTTATATTTTATACAAAGTTTAAGGAAAACCCAAAGGAACTGACACTAAAATTTTCATCTAACTTCAACAAAGAATTATTTACACATGTGTTATTATAATGCAGATATCACTGGTCTATTTCCCAGAATCTTAGATTAAATTCTAACATATTTGGAATGTCTTGGGTGATTAATGGAAATTAGAAATGTTTAATATGTCTGTTTCATATAACACTCCATCTCATTCATCACTTATATTTGACTCCCTCCAGGCTCTAAGAACCTCAAAGCAAAAATAATGTTATATCTTCAGTTCTTTAAAATGATTTTTCCTACTTCTCAGATTTCAAGCAACTCAGAACATAAACAGAGCTAATAAATTTCAAGGCACTAAATAAAAACTGAATAAAAGTATATACTTAGATTACTCTATGCCAAAGCCAAGAATACGATTCATAATTCTAATTACAATTAGGTATTTTTCATCATAATGAGTCATGAAAAATTTGGTGAGCATACAAGGATAACAATTCCAACAAAGAAATAAACAATTGGGGATAGACTGCTTTTCATTTTTTTCTCCCCTTAGTTATGGAATTTGCATTTCAAATGCAGCTTTCCGTAGTGGTTCTTTTTAGGTATTGTCCATTTGTCTCCAACTATTACCATCTTATGTACAATAGAAAAAAAAAAAATGTTGCCTACTTCCACATCATTTTCACAATCGTTATGTGTTATCCTCTGATTGCAGACACTGTGTCAATCTGTCTTGTTGAGAGTCTTCCTCTATCGTTTTCACTGACCCTGTACTTTATTGTTGTTGTTGTTAGGTGGCATCGAGTCGTCTCCCACTCATAGCAACCCTATACACAGCAGAACAAAACACTGCCCTGTCCTGTGCCAGCTCCACAATCCTTGCTATACCTGACCCCTTGCCACGGTCACTGTGTCAATCCATCTCATTGAGCGACTTCCCCTCCTTTTTTGTCCCTCCTCCTTACCATGCATGACACCTTTTTCCAGGGAATCATCCCCTCTGATAACGTGACCAAAATAGGTAAGACAAAGTCTGGGCCTTCTCACTTCCAAGGGGCATTCCAGCTGCACTTCCTCCAGGCCAGATTTCTTAGTTCTTTTAGCAGTCCATGGTACTTTCAGCGTTCTTTGCCAACACCACAGCCCCAAACCATCAACTCTTCCTTGGTCTTCTTTATGCTTTGTCCAGCCCTCACATGCATATGAGGCAATTGAAAATATCATAGCTTGTGTCAGGCGCACCTTAGTCCTCAAGGAGACATCCTTGCTCCTCAGCACTTGAAAGAGGTCCCTTGCAGACGACTTGTCCAGTGCTATACATCTTCTGATGACTTGACTGCTGCTTCCATTGGCATTGATTGTAGAACCAAGCAAGCAATGTGAAGTCTTCGACAACTTCAATCTTTTCTCCATTTATCTGGATGCTGCTTATAGCTCCAGTTGTGAAGATTTTTGTTTTCTTTATATTGAGACGTAATCCATACTGCAGACTGTATTCTTCAGTCTCCATCAGTAAGTGCTTTAAGTCATCCTCAATTTCAGCAAGCAAAGTTGGGTCATCAGCATAACACAGGTTGTTTATGTGCCTTGCTCCAATCCTGATGCCACATTCTTCTTCATATAGTCCAGCTTCTTAGATTATTTGCTCAGTGTTCTGGTTACCTAGTGCTGCTCTGACAAGAATATATACCACAAATGGGATGACCTTAATAAACAAGAGTTTATTCTTACAATTTGGAGGCTTTAAGTTCAAGTTCAAAGTGCCAGGCTCTAGGGGCTGAGTTTAAGCCCCTCAACCTTAGGGTCCAGCTCTGCCTCCTGCTCCCGGCCCGCTGGAGCTAGAGGCGTTTCTTCACTCAGACAGCTGCTGGCTGCTGAGGCTGAGAAGCCCCAAGATTGACAAGTCAAAAGGCACAGTCCCGATGTTACCAAACCACGTGGCAGGCCATTAACTTAAGTCCATTGTTAAATCCCAAGGTCGGCAGAGCATAGCAGACTGCTGAACAATGACACAGCTACATGTAGGGTCCAAGTGTGCCAAAGGCAAGAAAATATTCCCAAAGCTCCTGCTTATATACAGGAAGCAGACTACATACCCAAAGCAGCTACTCAGCTGCTAACAGTAGAGTCCACCATGGAGTTGATCACCAGTCTCATCATGGGGAATACTACATCCAGCTACCCAGCCACTCGACCAGGCCCAGCCAAGTTCACACACAAACATAACTACCACACTCAGCATATAGATTGAATAAGTATGGGGAAAGGACACAACCCTGATGCACTTCCTTTTTATTTTAAACCATACAGTGTCCCCTTGTTCTCGTTGAATGGCAGGCTCCTGGTCTATGTACAGGTTCATCATGAGTACAATCAAGTGTTCTGGAATTCCCATTCTTCTCAATGTTATCCACAATTTGTTATGAAAAGCACAATCAAATGCTTCTGCATAGTCAATAAAAAACAAATAAACATCTTTTTGGTGTTCTCTGCTTTCAGCCAAGATACATCTGACATCAGCAATGATATTCCTCATTCCATGTCCTCTTCTGAATCCAGCTTGCACCTCTGGAAGCTCTCTGTCAGTATACTGCTGCAACCATTTTTGAATTATCTTCAGTAAGATTTTACTTGCATGTGATATTAGTGATATTGTTTGATAATTTCAGCATTCTATGGGATCACCTTTCTTTGGAATGGGTACAAATATGGATCTCTTTAAGTCAGGTAGCTGTCTTCCAAATCCCTTGGCATAGCTGAATGAGTGCCTGCAGCGGGACATCCATTTGTTGAAACATCTTAATGGGTATTTCCTCAACTCCTGGAGCCTTGTTCTTTGCCAATTCCTTCAGTGCAACTTTGACTTCTTCCTTTGCCTTCTGACCTAAGGGGCTCATCTTATTGCACTATATTGGACAATGTTTCTGGGCTATTCATAAAGTTGGCCCACAACGTATCAGTGTTTCATAAGATTTTCCCTGGCCAATTCTTTGAGAAGTTGATAGCCTCTTCCTTCTTCCCAGTCTGTCTCAGTCTGTAAGCTGTGTTGAAACCTGTTCACCATGTACAACCCTGCTGGGGTTTGAAACACCAGTGGCACAACAACACGCCAGCCACCACAGTAGGACAAACCCTGTATGTTGTCAAGCATGATGTCCTTCTCCAGGAACTCGTCCCTCATAATAACATATCCAAACTGTGCGAGTCAAAATCTTGCCATCCTCACATCTAAGGAGCACATTGGTTGTACTTCTTCCAAGACAGATTTGTTCTTTCTTCTGGCAGTCCATAATGTAATTAATATTCATCATCAACACTATAATTCAAATAGATCTGTTCTTCTTTGATCTTGCCTTTTCATTGTCTAGCTTTCACATGCATATGAGCAAATGAAAATACGATGCCTTGGGAAAGGCACAGCTTAGCCCTCATAGTGATGACTTTGCTTTTTACCACATTAACGAAGTCTTTGGCAGCAGATTTTCCTCATGCAATATGTCATTTGATTTCTTGATTGGTGCTCCCGTGTGCACATTGTTTCTTTCTACAGTAGCCTGATACTTATAATAGATAGATACAGAAGAACTTGGACTCTTTTGAAGCCCAGCTCACAAGCATCCCTCTATCCAATCATTTTATGGTTGTTAGGTGTTATGTTGAATTGGTTGTGACTCCTAGCACCCTATGTATAATAGGAAGAAAAACTGCCCGGTTGTATGTCATCCTCATAATTGTTGTTATGTTTGAGACCATTGCTGCAGCCAGGGCATCAATCCATCTCATTGAGGGTCTTTCTCTTTTTAATTGACCCTTTACTTTACCGAGCATGACATCTTTCTTCAGTACTTGTCCTTCTTGATAACATGTCCAAAATATATGGTATGAAGTCTCACAATCTTAGCTTCAATATGTTCTAATTGTATCATGATGTTTATTGGTTAAATTGTGGAGGGTTTTAGTTTTCTTTATGTTGAAGTGTAATCCATATGAAGGCAGTAGTATTTGATCTTCAACGAGTGTTTCAATTCTCTTTCACTTTAAGTGACCAAAGTGCTGTGTCTCATCTTCTTGTAAACCAAAAAAACAAAACAAAACAAACAAACAAACAAAAACTAAGCTCACTGCTGTTGAGTCAATTTGACTCATAACAACCCCTCCTTGGGTTTCTGAGACGGTGTCTCTATGGAAGTAGATTGCCCAACCTTCCTTCCAAGGAGTGACTAGTAGGTTTGAAACAC
>NW_006922121.1:1136786-1139309 GCF_000298275.1 Orycteropus afer afer
AGTCGCTATGAGTCGGAAACGACTCGACGGCACTTAACAACAACAACAACAACATCTCCCTTTGAATCTGGTTCCAATTTCTAGCAATTCTTTGTCATACACTCCTTCTACTGTAGCAAAATTTTACTTTATGCATTATTAATATTGCTCAACAATTTTTGTGTTCTGTTGTATCATCTTTCTTTGTAATGGGAACACATAAACATCACTTCCAGTGGTTTGACCAGGTACCTATCTTCCAAATTTCCTGGCATAGATAAATGCGTGCTTCAAACATTGCATACATTTTTTGAAACATCTCAATTGGCACTCTGTCTGTCCTTTGAGCCTTGTTTCTGCCAATGCTTTCAGTGCAGTTCGGACTTCTTTTTTCTTCTTCCCAACCTAAGTTTCTCCATATGAAACATGGTGGTTCAGTGTTATAATTCTTGCCTTTTCTGCAGGGGACTAGGATTTGATTCTTGGTCATTTCACTTCCTGTGAGGCTACCAGCTGTCTGTCACTGTAGGCATGAATGTTATTGCAATACTGAATAAGTTTCAGCAGAGCTTCCAGAATAAAACTGACTACAATGAATGGCCTAGTTATATATTTCTGAAAAGCAGCCAGTGAAAACCTTATGAATCAAAATGGTCTGACATCTAAACGCTAGGCAGATAGCCCAGGACTGGGCAGCTTTCATGCCATTGTGTATAGGTTTCCATGAGTCCAGGACCAAGTAGATGGCAGCTAACAATAAGAAAAATGTGGACCTGGAGAACTCCAATTTCAATTCAAGTTTTATTATACAAGTGATAAAACTGTAACTGGAGAATATCAGATGAGTGACCAATATCAAATTTTAACAAGCAGAATCAGAATAGAAACCAGATCTCCTAATGCCTATGTTCAGTGCAATGAGTCTTCTTCCCTGTCACAAATTTATTTATTTATTCAACTCAATATTTTGTAAACATCTACATTTACACTGGTTTATGTTCTGGAAAATACAATAATTTTCACCTGGAAAATCCCTACCTTTTTCAGGCTCACATTTTATGTAGGGATACAGACAATAAGCACACACAACCCTATGTGATATTATGTCAGGTAATAACAAATACTGTGAAGATTCATAAAATAATGCGTGCATAAATTATTATAAGGATGAGTATAAAAGTCTCCAGTTTTCAATAAGATTTCCAATGAAGTTCTTTCAAAAGCAGGGGTATTTGAACAGACACTTGAATGGAATAAAGGAAAACTCTCAATGCCTTGAGAGTTTTCAAGGCATTTCGTATATTAGATACAAATGCTCCAAGTTAGAATATGCTTAGCATATCAAGGATATCCAAAAGGCTAGTGAGGCTCCAATGAAGTAGTTGGGAAGATAGAAGACTGGACTGGAGATGAAATATAAGCTATGCAGAGCATTTAAAATTCATCTGAATCTGTGGAGAACCCATTTAAGTTTTGAATTGGGTAAAAGGTGTGTCTCAATATTCAGAGACAACATTTGAAACATTTTAAATACTACCAAAGAATCATGCTATTTATTTATTACGTGTCAGGATTTTATCCTTTCAACATGTTTATTTAATCTAAATTCTGAGCAAATAATCTAAGGAGTTGTAATATTTTAATAGAATATGGCATCAGAATTGAAGGAATACTCATTAAAAACCTGCAAAATGCAGATAACATAGTCTCACTTGCTGAAAGTGAAGAGAACTTGAAGCACTTATTGATGAAGGTCAAAGACTACAGCCTTTGGACTGCATGTCTACATAAAGAAAATAAAAATCCTCACACCTAGACCAATAAGCAACGTGCTCATACATGGAGAAAATATTGATGTTGTCAAGATTTCATTTCACTTGAATCCACAATAGACACCGATGATTGCAATAGTCAAGAAATCAGATGTTTCATTGCACTGGGGAAATCTGCTGCAAAAGACCTCTTTAAAGTGTTAAGGAGCAAAAATATCACTTTGAGTACTCAAGTGTACCAAAAACAAGGCATAATATTATAAATAATTTCCTTTACTTGCCAAAGATGGACAATGAATAAGGAAGACCAAAGAAGGATGGATGCATTTGAATTATATTGTTGACAAAGAATATTAAAAATACTATGGAATGCCAGAAGGACAAGTAAATCTGTCCTTGAAGAAGTATAGCCAAAATGCTACCTGGAGACAAGGACTGTGAGACTTTGCCTCTTATACTACGAACATGTTATTGTTGTTGTTGTTAGGTGCTGTCAAGTCGTCTCCAACTCATACAACCCTATGAACAACAGAATGAAACACTGCCCTGTCCTGAGCCAGCTCCATGATTCTTGCTATACTTGAGGTCATCGCAGCTGCCATCGTGTCAGTCCATCTCATTGAGGGCCTTCCCCTCTTTCATCGACGCTTCACTTTACCAAGCATGACATACTTCTCAAGGGAGTAGTCCCTTCTGACAACATGAGCAAAGTAGATGAGATGAAGTCTGGCCATTCTTGCTTCCAAGGAACATTCTGGCTTCACTTCCTCCA
>NW_006922121.1:1143329-1145094 GCF_000298275.1 Orycteropus afer afer
CTGGAAGTGCTCATGCATCTATGCCAAGAAATTCTTAAGAAACTACCTGGCCAATGGACTGCAAGAGATGTATATTTGTGACTTTGATACAAAAAGGTGATTCAACAGAATGCAAAATCCTGAAACAATATCATTAATATCACACACAAGTAATGTTTTGGTGAAAATAATTAAAAAATAGTTATAGCAGTACATACACAGAAATCAAATTGCCAGAAATTCAAACTGAATTCAAAAGAGAACATGGAATGGGGGCCATCACTGCTGTTAGATGGATCTTGACTGAAAGAAAGCAGTACCAGAAGATGTTTTCCTCTATTTTATTGGCTATGTAAAAATATTCATTCATGTAAAAACTATGAGTGGCATAACCAATTATGGATATTATGAAGAATGGGAATTCCAGAACACTTAATTGTACTCAGAAGAACCTGTGCATAGACTGGGAGGCAGTCATTCAAACAGAATAAGGTGATAGTGTATGGTTGAAAATCAGGAAAGGTGTGCATGAGCACTGCTTTCTCTCACTATACTTATTCACTCAGTTTGAAGAGCAAATAATCGGAGAAGCTGCAATTTACGGAGAAGAATGGGATGTGATGATTGGAGAAAGACTCATTGAAACATTAGATGTGCAGATGGCAAAACCTTCCTTGCTGAAAAGGAAGAGGGCTTAAAGTACTTACTAATGGAAATCAAAGACTACAGTCTTCAGTAGGAATACTCAACACAACAAAAAATGAATCCTCATAATTGGATTGGACCAGTAAGTTACATCATGATAAACAGAGAAAAGATTGAAGTTCTCAATTTCATTTTACCTGGAATCTCAATCAATGCCCATGGAAATAGCACTCAAGAACTCAAAGGACATATTGCTTTGGGATCATCTGCTGCAAAGACCTCTTTATAGTGTTAAAGAGAAAATACATCACTTTGAAAACTAAGGTGTACCTAACCTAAGTCATGGTATTTCCAATCTCCTTATATACATGGGGAGCTCTGGTTGCATAGTGGCTAAGACATTGATTGCTAACCAGAAGGCTGGCTGTTCAAATCCTCCAGACACTCTTTGGAAGGAAGACTGGGCAATCTACTTCTGAAGAGATACCACCTTGGAAACCCAAGGAGGATTCGCTGTGAGTTGGGACTGACTCAACAGCAGTGAGTTTGCGTTTTTTGTTTTTCATATACATGAGAAAGTTGGACAATGCATAAGAATACTAAAGAATAATTGAAGCATTTGAATAATGGTGTTGGCAAAGAATGTTGAATGCACTATAGACCATAAGAAAAACAAACAAGTCTGTCTGGGAAGAAGTACAGCCAGAATATTCCTTAGAAGTGAGGATTATGAGACTTTGTTTCTTGTACTTTGGTCATGTTATCAGGAAGGATCAGTGAATGGAAAATGACATAATACTTGTTAAGGTGGTGTGTCAGTTAAAAAGAGGAAGTCCCTTAAGATGATGGGTTGATACAGAGGCTGCAAAAATAGTCTCAAACAGAAATTCTTGTGAGGATGGCACAGGACTGGGTGGTGTTTTGTTCTGTTGTATACATGGTTGTTGTGAGTAGGAACCAGCAACAATAATCTTTCATAGAGAGAGGTATGCGTATGGTATTAAATTAATTAACAGATTGGAAATTAAACTGGTCAAATAGAAGATAAAGGACTCACATCTCAAGGCCAGTATTTTTTTCTAATACACAATAAATATTACTTTCTACTGATGAATGGATGGGGTGATGTAGGGAGGAATAG
>NW_006922121.1:1145194-1146125 GCF_000298275.1 Orycteropus afer afer
AAGCCATGGTATTTTCAATTGCCTCATAAGCATGTGAAAGTTGATAAATGAATAAACAAGACCAAAGAAGAGTTGATGCCTTTGAATTGCAGTGTTGGCAAAGAATACTGAAAATACCATGGACTGCCAGAAGAACAAACAAATCTATCCTAGAAGAAGTGTTGCTGGAATGTTCCTTGGAAGTAAGAAGGATCAGATTTCATCTTACCTACTTTGGTTGTGTCTTCAGAGGGGACAATTCCCTCAAGAAAGATATCATGCTTGGTAATGTGGAGGGTCAGGAAAAGAGGGGAAGACCAACAAGAGGGATTGACACAGTGGCTTCAAAATGGGCTCCAGCATAAGAAGGATTATGAACGTGGCACAGGATTGGGCAGTGTTTCATTCTGTTGTACATAGGATCACTATGAGCAGTAATTGACTTCATGACACTTAACAGCAATAGTAGTATTTTGGCCCCACTCATCTGTCAATTTGTCCTACCATGGTGTCATGTGTGTTGCTGTGATCCTGGACACCTTGGCACCAGTTTTTATAATACCAGAAGGATCAAAAATGGTGGACAGGGTTCAGCACAGCTTCCAGATTATAACAGAACTTTGCAAGATCAATGATTTATTCATTGCGAGTATCTTTTTTCACAAAATAAATGGCAGCTGTACATGTGGATTTCATCAAATGGAATGCACAGGAATCAGATAGACTATATCTGTGCAAAGAGGCAATGGAGAAGCTCAATATCTATAGCCAAAATGAGGCCAGGGGTTGACTGTAGAACAAGGCATCACCTGTTCATATGCAAGTTCAATATGAAGCTAAAGACAATTAAAACAAGTCCACAAGAGTCAAAATGTGACTTTGATTTTATTCCTCCTGAATTTAGAGACTATTTAAACAATAGATTTGATGCATTGAACACTAATGACCAAAA
>NW_006922121.1:1146225-1150274 GCF_000298275.1 Orycteropus afer afer
TAATTAACAGATTGGAAATTAAACTGGTCAAATAGAAGATAAAGGACTCACATCTCAAGGCCAGTATTTTTTTCTAATACAAAATAAATATTACTTTCTACTGATGAATGGATGGGGTGATGTAGGGAGGAATAGTTTTCTACTTAGAAGGGAAAATGAACAACTTTTTACATGTAAACAATGCCTATTCAATACATGTTTTATACCAGGCACAGAATGGAGCATTACTGTACTGACAAAGTCTAATATAGAATATAAATCACTGCCATAAAGTCACATCCAATGCATAGTGACCCTTCCTTGGGTTTCCAAGGTGGTATCACTATGGAAGTAGATTGCCCAACCTTCCTTCCAAGGAATGGCTGGTGGGCTTGAACCACCAGCCTTATGATTAGCAGTCAAATGCCTTAGGTACTGTGCCACCAGAGCTCCCAATATAGAATATATAATAATGACTTTATTTTTCTTTTAGTTCATTCTCTATACTAAACCATTTAGAAGTAGTACTTACTTTAATCCTCCTAGTATTTTTTTATTATATGTACAATTATAATCCTACATTTTCCCAATAATGCAATTGAAAAATAGAAAAATGAACAATTTATGCAAGGTCACTTAATGAGTAATTTGCACATTTGAGATTAAAGCTAAAGTTTAACCCCCAAGTCTGTTCTCTAAACCCTACCCTAATTTGACATCCTTAATATCCTATATGATGTTTAAATGCCCCTTATGGTCCTCCCTCTTTGTTATACCTCTTTTCTTATTTTTTGCTTATTTTGGCATATATACTTATGATTCCCATCAAAAGAGTAGGTGGTGATGGGAACTTGAATGGGTTTGATCTGATGTAGATGAACAGAACTCTGGAGAAACAAAGTAAGGTAATACCTGGTAATGTGCATTGTTAAAAACAAAATAACAGATACACACACACACAAAAACAAAAAAAAAAAAACTAACAAAATGAAAAACACTGCCTGCCACACCGACCCCATCCAATGTATAGCTTTTCCTCAATATCATAAGAAGACTCTGTCTCCCAATCTCCTGTTTCTATTTCTCAAAAACATTTAGACAGCTTTTAAGTAATGGCAGATTCCCAGTTCTCTATTTTACCAAGTACAAAAGGGTCAATATTACATAGACAAGAACCTTAGGTACTATGGCACCAGAGCTCCTGAAAAAATAGTTAGACTTAGTCAAAGACTCTACTTCTCAAAAGAGGTCTCATTCCTACTCACCTGGATAAAAGAACTGTATCCTTGAGAATTTTACAGTCCTATTGGGAGGTAAATAAATAAGAGCATGGAGTCTGAGCCTAGGTTTAAATACAACTTCCATCGATTAGTTATGTCTATTGTGGGACTTATGTCTATTTCTGAGCCACTTGGTAAACTCACTTCCATTGAGGAGATTCTGACTAATGCCCACAGAAATAACACTCAAGAACTCAAAGGACATATTGCTTTGGGATAATCTGCTGCCGTTGGATTTCCAAGGCTGTAAATCTTTACAGAAGCAGACTTCCCCATCTTTCTTCCACAGAGTGGCTAGTGAGTACAAACCATCAACTTTTTATTTAGCAGAAAAATATCTTAACTACTACACCACAAGAACTCCTTTCACTTGGTAAAATGGGGATAATAATTATGCCTTCCTCACATGTTTTAAGAACTCAATGAGTAAATACATAAAATAGTAAATGCTATGTAAATGATTGCAATTATTTGAGCTCAAACATCAAAGATCCTTCTTAAAAGTTAAGAGCTGATTTAATCATGGAAGATTTCAATACCAAATGAAAGCAACACTTATTGCATACTTCAGAGGTCAGCAAACTTCTTCTGTTAATGATCATAACATAAATAATTTAAGCATTAGAATAATATACTAGTGTTGTAGCATTAGTACAGGCACAGACAATGAATAAATAGGTAAAGATGGATTCTAATAAAACAATTTACAAGAACAGATGGGACATAATTTGCAAACCTTTGGTGTATGTATATCTGAGTGCTCTGCCAGATGCATTACATGTTTCATTTCATTTCCCAAACGAAACAATAAAGAAAGTGATCTAATTACTCTAAGATTTATATATGGAAAAAAAAATCTTCAGAAAAAATTAGATGATTTTAACCAAGATTTTAATATGTACTTCCTTGCTTTGTGTGACTACAAAGCTTAAGATTTAGACAATACAGTTGTCTATGTCCTCACAGGATAAAATATTATTAGAACTTGATTATCTTAGCTGGATTGACCATTTAGCTCTAAGAAATAATCTGAATAGAAAGAGTAATGATGTAGTAAATATTGAGGGAAAGAAGAATGGCCCATAGAATAGAACTTCATGTGGTTAGTACTATTGGTGACAAAATTATTTATGCAAAGATCTAGATAGCTCATTAAAATTATGCTTGATTAGGTTGTAATGAGTCAAAATTTAAAACAAAAAGTAAAATCATAACATCTGGCTGAAAATGGAAATGCTCACATTTTTCTGAATCTGTAAAATGAATCAACATAAAGTAGATAAATGATTTCTTTGAGCCACATGTAGCTTTGCATGACGAGGATGCAGCAAAAACTATGTTTGTTGTTGTCATTGTTGTTAGATGCCATTGAGTTGGTTCTGACTCATATCGACCCTATGTACAACAGAATGAAACACTGCCTGGTCCTGTGCCAGCCTCATAATGCTTGCTATACATGAGCCTATCATTGCAGAAATGGCCAGTGAAAACCTTATGAATAGCAGTGAAACACTGTCTGATGTATTACTGGAAAACTATGAACAGCACTAAAACATTGTCTGACATTTTGCAAGAAGATGAGCCCATCAGGTAGGAAAGTACTGAAAATTTGACTGGGGAAGAGCTTACTTCTCAAGAGTAGAGATAACCTTAGTGATATGGATAGAGTAAAACTTCAGTACCTCTGTTGATTGATGTGGCTTGATTCAAAATGAGTAGAAACAGTTGCAAACATCCATTTATTGGACATGGAATGTAGGAAGTATGAATCCAGGAAAATTGGAAGTTGTCAAAAATGAAATGTAACACATAAAGGTTGTTATCCTTGGCATTAGTGAGCTGAAATGGACTGGTTTTGGCCATTTGAATCAGACAACCATTTGATCTACTGTGCCAGGAATGACAGATTGAAAAGGAATGATGTAACAGTTACCTAGTGTTACTCTGACAGGAATATACCACAAATGGGATGGCTTAAACAAACAATTTATTCTTCCAATTTAGAGGCTGTAAGTCCAAGTTCAAAATGCCAGGCTCTGGGGTGGGGTGAAAGTCCCTCAACCTTGGGCTTCAGCTCTGCCTCTTGCTCCCAGCCCACTGAAGCTAAAGGCATCTCTTTGCTCAGGCAGCTACTGGCTGCAGAGGCTAGCAAGCCCAAGGTTGAAAAATAAAATAGCACAGTCCTGATAGTACCAAACCACATGGCAGGCCATTAATTCAAGTCTATTGTAAGTCCCAAGGTCAGCAGAGCATGACAGGCTGCTGAACAATGACACAGCTACATGCAGGGTCTAAGCATGCCATAAGCTAGAGACTATCCTCAAGGCTTCTCCTTATATACAAGAAGCAGACCCCATCCCAAAGGCATCTACTCAGCTGCTTATGTTAGAGCCCACCATGGAGCTGATGCCAGTCTCATCATGGGGAATAACTACCACCAGCTGCCCAGCCACTCAACCAGGCCTAGCCAAGTTGAATACAAATTTAACTACCACAAATGGTGTAGCATTCATCATCACAAAGAGAGTTTTAAGATCTGTCCTGAAGTACAATGCTGTCAGTGACAGGATAATATCCATATGCCTACAAGGAAGACCAGTTAATACTACTATTATCCAAATTTATGCACCAACCATCAAAGCCAAAGATGAGGATATTGAAGATTTCTACCAACTTCTGAAGTCTGAAATTGATTGAACATGCAATCAAAATGTGTTGATTATCACTAGTGCCTGGAATGCAAAAGTTGGAAACAAAGAAGAGTTACTGGGATTTGGAAAATATGGCCTT
>NW_006922121.1:1150374-1151327 GCF_000298275.1 Orycteropus afer afer
GTTCTGTCCTTTCATCATACTTATTCAATCTGTATGGTGAGCAAATAATCTGAGAAACTGGATTATATGGTGATGAACAATGCATTAGGATTGGAGGAAGAGTCATTTAAATCTGTGATATCCAAGACAGAATCTCGCTTGCTGAATGTGAAGAGGACTTGAAGCATTAATGATGAAGATTAAAGACTACTGTCTGAAGTATGAATTAAACCTCAACATAAAGAAAATGAAAATCCTCAGAACTGCACCAAAGACTTCACATTGCTTGTTTGGAATAGCCAGGAATCAGATGAACTATCTGTGAAAAGAGGTGATGGAGAAGCTCAATATCGTCAGTCAGATCATGGAACAGACCATCAATAGCTAATATGAAAGATTAAGTTGAAGCTCAAGGAATTTAAACAATTCCAAGAGAGCCAAAATATGACCATGACTACCATCAAGATTTAAAGTCTGTATGAAGAATAGAGAGGGGAGCTCTGGTGGCAGAGTGTCTAAGTCATTTGACTGTTAACCAGAAGCTTGGGGTTCAATCCCACCAGCCACCCCTTGGAAGGAAGAGCAGGCAAACTACTTCCTTAGAGATACTACCTCAGAAACCCAAGGAAGAGTCACTATTAGTTGGAATCAACTCAAAGGCAGTGAGTATGAAGAATAGATTTGATACATAGAATACCACTAACCAAAGACCAGAGGAGTTGTGGGATAACATCAATGACATTGTACACGAAGACAGCAAAAGGTCCATAAAACAAAAATCTTCACAACTGGAGTTATAAGCAGCATCTAGATAAATGGAGAAAACATTGAAGTTGTCAAAGACTTCACATTGCTTGGTTCTACAATTGACGCCAATGGAAGCAGCAGCCAGGACATCAAGTGATATATAACACTGGGGAAAATGGCTGCAAAGGATCTCTTTAAGGTGCTGAAGAGCAAAGATGTCTACTTGA
>NW_006922121.1:1151672-1153020 GCF_000298275.1 Orycteropus afer afer
AACAACAACAACAACAGCCTTCTAGAAGAAGGAGGAAGTCTGTCTGAAAGGAAGCACAGCTGGAATTCTCCTTAGAAGCAAAATGGCCAGAGTTAGTCTCTGGTACTTTAGTCATGCTGTCAGTAGGGATCAATCCATGGAGAAGGATATCATGCTTCAAATGATGTGAAAAGTGTCAGCAAATAAGGAAAAGAAATTCAATGATATAGATTGACACAATGGCTGTGATGATGGGCTCAAGTAAGGCTAAGATTGTGAAGATGATGGAGGACAAGACAGTATTTCCTTTTTTTATACATGGGGTTGCAACGGGTTGGAATCAACTCAACAACGCCTAACAATAATAATATCAGTATTGTGAAGTATTACCTTCTAATATTCCAAGGTTCAACCCTTATCAGATGGAGCAGACATTATATTTTGCTTTCCAATTAAGTGATCAGCTTTGTTAGAGATAATTTTGCTATTACCATGGCACCACAATTGCCCAGATACTATTTGTTTTCTGGGGTCCATGAAATAAGCATATCAGTTCCATGGTTACTGCTTCACATAAAATGAACCAATGAGAAAACATAAACTTCAACACAAAAGACTTGCTTGATTAAAGCAGCCTTTTCCCATATGTTCTCTTTTGTCACAGATTCTGGTTATTTGGAATAGAGGGAGTGTTTTGTAATGTAGCCATTAACCTTGTCATGGTGCTGTGCCTTCTAGTGGTCAAAGAAAATCCATGATATGCCTCAAAAGCAGTTCTAATATACAGATGGAGAAATCAATTATTCTTTTAAAACTGTGAAGCCAGCAGTTTACTCCCAGACTACTTCTATAAGGAACAAGATGAACAAATAAGCAATCGGTTTCTCACAAGTGAAGGTGAGGTCAGTTGAACATCTGCTTTATTCTGCCTATGTGGCACATGTCTCAGAGAAATTTCTGTGTATATAACCAGAATGTCAGTAAATCTCATATTCCATCTTCAGTGGATGTTTCCTTCATTTCATGGAATTTTATTTGTTGTGGCATTTAAAGAAATATATTTTAAAATACATGCTATCAGAGAAGGGAAAGAAAAAAAAAAACTATCTGAAAAAACAATATTTATTAAGCTCTGAACCTGTGCCGTATCGGTGTTAGATTCTTAAATTATATCAGGCTACTTAATGTTACACCAATTACCTGGTATAGGTTTTATTTTCATCTTGGTTTTGAACATGGAAGTACTTGGAAATAAATAGAAGTTCCAGTAATAGATCCATATTCTCAGAATTGATGATAGTTGGAGGTTGGGGTCTTTCTGTTTCCAAGAAAGTGTCATCTTGTATAACAGAAGTGAATATTACTTATT
>NW_006922121.1:1153980-1154980 GCF_000298275.1 Orycteropus afer afer
ATATATGTCTTTGGAAGAGAGGGTGGGTGTCTCTTCTAGCCCAGAAATACAACATTTAAGTCAAATTATATTGAAATGATTTGTTCTTTGCCAAAAATTCTTTTTATAAAATAATAGACTTTAAAGAGCTGATATTATATAAGATTCTCATCGAAAATTAAAAAAGATTTTCATTGTATTAAAGCTTGTGTTGAGGCAAGCAAACTTAAAACTTGATTGTTAGGGGCTATTTATAAAAAGAAAAATTCTTAACTAATAAAAAATACTTTTCTGATGTTACCACAGAACAAAAGAGAAGAGTGTTCATCAAAATATGGTGTGCAGAGAAATTTTAATTTCAAGTGTTGATAAAGTGTTATAAAGTAATAATAGAATTGCCTGAAATTTCTGCCCTTTCTCTGCTATGCTTTTTGTTGTGAAGTTGGGATTTTACATCAATGTAATGTCTTTGTCTTGGAACATTTTACTGTGGTTTAGGTGAAAGTTTACAGAACATATTAATTTCCCATTCAATTCATACACATTTTGTCTTGTGGCATTAGTTGCAGTACTCTCAATGTAACAGCACTCTTCACACTTCCTCCCTGACTTCACCACTTCTATTTGCCTCTTTTTTTTTTTTTTTTTGCTTGCTGCTTCCTGCATTCTGAACTTTGATTCTGGGCAAATGCTACCCTTTTAGTCTCCAATAGTTGACTGTTCTGAGAAGTATGTCCTTCCAATTATTATTGTTCATAGGCCTGTTTATTGTTTGTCTGAAAGATGTTTCCAAGGGTGGGTTCAGTTCCAGGTAGATAGTGTGATAGTCTCTTAAGGAATCAAACCACTAGTATCTATCAGGGCAGTTAACCTTGCTTTTATTTTATTTTTATTTTTAAATTTTTATTTATGTTTTTTTTTTTTTTTAAATGGGCAGTCAAGTTCTCTCTTCCATATTCTTTACTCCCTTTGATACTTTGCCCTTCTCTTCACTCAAATCAATACTTATCTCTATCTGTCT
>NW_006922121.1:1155080-1155553 GCF_000298275.1 Orycteropus afer afer
CCTGGAGAAGGATTTCATGCTTGGTAGAGGGTCAACAAAGAAGGAGAAGACCCTCAAAGAGATGGATAGTCACTGTGGCTGCAATGATGGGCTCAGGTATAGCAAGGATTGTTAGACTGACACAGGACTGGGCAGTGTGTTGTTCTGCTGTGCGTAGGGTCACTATAAGTTGGAGATGATTCAACAGCACCTAACAATGAAAACAATATCATTGCAGTCACTGTGTCAATCCACCTCATTGAGGGCCTTCTCCTTTTCCAGTGACCCTGCTCTGGTGGCGTAGTGTCTAAGGCACTTGACTGTTAACCAGAAATTTGGCAGTTCAAACCCATCAGCCACTCCTGTGAAGGAAGGAAGGTTGGACAATCTGCTTTCATAGTTATATTGCCTCAGAAAAACAAGGAGGGGTCCCTGGCGGTCAGAAACAACTCGACGGCACAAAACAAAAACAAAAACTGCACTTTACCAAGCAA
>NW_006922121.1:1170746-1171265 GCF_000298275.1 Orycteropus afer afer
TATCTATTTCTCACAATTTAGTATTAAACTTCTAGATTTCTACCTGTAGATTTAGAATCATTTCTAATATTTCATTTTTTTTTTTTTTCATTTTGTTCTTGTATTTTCTTGCAAAATTCTTCTAGGGATTTTTCTGTGTTTTCTTTGGTTTGTCTCTCAGTCCTTTGAAGATACCTAAATATCATTCTTTTGAATTCCTTATCTGAAAGTTCCAATGCTGCTTCTTCCTCAGGGATGTGTTCTGGATCTATATCTTGTTCCCTTGTTTCTACCACTTTATCTTGCTTCCTTGTGTGGACTTTGATTGTCTGTTTTCTCTGAGACATTGTGGCATTGTCATATTAAGATCTCTGATAACTGTTTGTGAGGAGCAGGCAAGGGTGATTCAGGCTCTTCTTGGCAGTTTTTTATCATTGGTTCATTGGTGGAGAAGGAGGTGGTGGCACTCAGTCAGTAAGTGAAGTTGCAGGAGGTGTGGGTGTAGTTGTGTCTTATGGGGACTGTTGCTGTCTCCCACTC
>NW_006922121.1:1174065-1176225 GCF_000298275.1 Orycteropus afer afer
ATGTGGACCTTGCCAGATGGAATACAGGAATCAAATCACCTACATCTGTGGAAAGAGGTGATGGAGAAGGTCAGTATTATCAGTCAGAACAAAGCAAGGAGCTGATTGAGGAACAGACCATTGATTGCTCATATGCAAGTTCAAGTTGAAGCTGAAGAACATTAAAACAAGTTCATGAGAGCCAAACCATGATCTAGAATATATCCCATATGAATTTTGGTACCATCTGAATAAGAGATTTGGTACATTGACCACCAGTGATTGAAGACAAGACAAGTTATGAAATGACATCAAAGACATCATATGTGAAAAAAGGCAAAAGTCAGGAAACGAAAAAGAGACCAAAATTCATGTCAGAAGAGGCTCTGAAATTTCCTCATGAATTGAGGGTAGCTAAACTGCTAACCAGAAGGCTGGCATTGCAAACACACCAGCCACTCCTTGGAAGGAAATTGGCTCAATATACTTCTTTAGAGATAATGCCTCAGAAATCCAAGGATGGGTTGCTGTGAGTGGGAAACTACTCGACAGCGGTGAGGTTTTTTTTTTTTTTCTTTTATTCTTTTTTTGGTAAAGCCATTGGAAGAACTGATGAAATAAAAGAGCTGAACAGAAGATTTCAAAGGATGGCTGGAGAAGACAAAGTAAAATACTATAATGAAATACCTAAAGAATTAGAATTAGAAAATCAAAAGGGATGAAAATAGAATTTCTCAAGCTGAAAGAACCAGAGAAAAAATTCAAGCCTCTCAATTCAAGACTGAATGATTCTAGTGGTAAAATATTGAATGATGAAGGAAGCATCGAAACAAGATGGAAGGAATACACAGAATTCCTCCACCAAAAAGATTTGGTTGATGATCAGCTATTTCAGGAGGTAGCAAAAGATCAAGAACTGATGGTAGTAATGAAAAAGTCCAAGCTGCACTGAAGGAATTGTCAAAAAAATAAATAAAATAAGGCTGCAGAGATTGACAGAATACTTATTGAGATGTTTCAACCAATGGATGCAGCACGGGAGATGCTGACTCATTTATGCTAAGAACTTTGGAAGACAGCTACTTGGTCAGCCAAATGGAAGAGATCCATATTTGTGCCCATTGCCAAGAAGGTCCTCTCACAGAATGTGGAAATTATTGAAAAATATTATAAATATCACATGCAATTGAAATTTTGCTGAAGAAAATTAAAACATGGTTAAAGCAGTACCTTGACAGGGAAGTGCAAGAAATTCAAGCCAGATACAGAAGGCATGGAAAAAGGGATATCACTGCTGATGTCAGATGGATCTGGACTGAAAGCAAAGAATACCAGAAAGATGTTTACCAGTGTTTTATTGACTATATATGTCATTCAACTGTGTGAATCACAACAAATTATGGATAACATTGAGAAGAATGGGAATTCCAGAACATGTGTGCTCATGAGAAACCTGTACATAGATCGAAAGACTGTTGTTTGAACAAAATGAGGGAATACTGTATGGTTTAAAATCAGTAAGTATGTGACTTGAGGTTGTATCATTTCATCATACTTATTCCATCTGCATGCTGAGCAAATAATCTGAGAAACTGAACTATGTGAAGAATAAAGCAGCATCAGAATTGAATGAAGACTTAGTAACAGCATCAATATGTATATGACTCAACCTTGCTTGCTGAAAACAAAGGGGATTTGAAGCACTTACTGGTGAAGGTCAAAGACTACAGCCTTCAGTATAGATTACAACTCAACATGAAGAAGACAAAAATCCTCACAACTTGACTAACAAGCAACATCACAATAAATGAAGAAAATATTAAAGTTGCCAGGGATTTCATTTTACTTCCATACACAATCTATGCTTGTGGAAGTAACAGTCAACTAATCAGGCATATTGCATTGGGTAAATTTGCTACAAAAGACCTCTATGAAGTGTTAAAGAGCAAAAATGTCCCTTTGAATACTTACATGTGCCTGACCCAAATCATGGTATTTTCAGTAAGCTCATGTGTAAGGAAAGCTGGACAATGAATAAGGAAGATAAAAAGATGGATTGATATTCCAACAGTAAATAAGACACACATGCAGATAACTCAACCCAGGGTGAAGCACCCACACACTCTATGTGGATGCATCTCTTGGAGCAATTGACCATGGGGCACCAGAGGGCCAACATTC
>NW_006922121.1:1177120-1178230 GCF_000298275.1 Orycteropus afer afer
ACACAGTGGTTGCAATAATGGGTTCAAGAATAACAAAGATTGTGAAGATGGTGTGGGACCAAGCATTGTTTCATACTATTGTACGTTGTGTTGCTAAGATTTGGACCTTACTCGATGGCACCTAATAACAACAACATGTTGCTCCCTAACGATGGATATATTTGTACAATATAGAAATACATATGTAAAAATATCTTCTGGCTAACCTTTACATTCTTATGGATGTACTCTCATATGTCAGCCTACACCTGTTCACCTTACTCATCTGCCTATGTGTCCACTCATAAAAAGAGAAATAAAAGACCACCAATTTGGTAAGGAAGAAGTAAAACAATCCCTGTTTGCATATGATATGATCATACAAACTGAAAATTCCAGAGACTTTACTAGAAACCTAGTGGAACTAATAGAAAGACTAAGCAAATGGGATGATATAAAATCAGCACACAAAAATCAGGTAGATTCCTCTACACCAACAAAGAGATCTCTGAAAAGGAAATAAGGAAAATAGCACCATGTATAACACCTATCAAAAAGATAAAATACTTAGGAACGAACCTAACCAGGGCTGTGAAGAACTATACTATGGAAAACACTACTGCAAGGAATCAAGAGACTTACCATGAAGAACGTACCATGTTCACGGATAGGAAGACTTAACATTGTGAAATTGTTAATACTACCCAAACTGATGTATAGATACTATGTCCTTATAAGCTATATTTCATCAATATTCTTGAAACAGAGGGAAAAACTAATCTCCAACTGTTTTGGTTACCTCTGTGCTGCTCTTACAGAAAATACCACAATTGGGATGGCTTTAACAAATATGAGTTTATTATCTTACAGTTTTGGAGGTTAGAAATCCAAATTCCAGATACCAGGTTCTAGGGGCTGGGTGAAATCCCCTCGACCTTGGGCTTCAGCTCTGCCTCTTGCTCCTAGCCCACTGAAGCTAGAGGCATCTCTTCTCTCAGGCAGCTGCTAGCTGCTGAGGCTGACACACCCAAGGTCCACAAGGGAAAAGGCACAGTCCCAATATTACCAAACTACATGGTAGGCCATGAATTCAAGTCCATCAAAGTCTCAAGATTGGCAGGGCAACATGGC
>NW_006922121.1:1179825-1180367 GCF_000298275.1 Orycteropus afer afer
AAAGAATAATGGATACTCACTCTAATTAAATTCTTCCAAAAAAATAGACCTAAATTGTTCCTTGATGCCAGTGTCACTCTGATACCAAAAACATCGAAATCACATCAAAGGAAAAACATATAAAAATTCTTGGAAAATACTAGCAAGCAAAATCTAGCAACATATAAAAAGCATAATACTCTATGATGAAACAAGATGTATTTGTGGAATTCAAAGCTGTTGTAACTTAATAAAGTCAAATAATGCAATATGTCACTAATAGAATCAAATACAAAAACAGATTGTCATCTAAATAGATACAATTAAGTATTTAACAAAATCCAATACCCTTTGATGATATTAACATTCAAGCAGTTATGAATACAAGGGAACTTTCTCAAACTGGTAAAGCCCATCTGGGAAAACGTCACAGGTAACATATTTAAAAAGAATAAGTACACTCACTTCAATGTAAGAAGCAAGACAAGGTTGTCTGGTCTCTTCAAAACTATTGAAAATTTTACTGGAAGTTCTGGTCAGGTCAATTAGTGAAACAATTGAAA
>NW_006922121.1:1184432-1191905 GCF_000298275.1 Orycteropus afer afer
CTATGAATATGCTAATCACCTGTGAGCTATACACTCTTAAAGGGTGAATTTTATTATGCCTGATTTATATCTATAAAGATGTTATTTTATTATTGTTATTTTTAGCGATTGAACCCATACATTTCTAGTCAAGGAATAATTTCCCAGCAAATCCCCACTGGATCCTTCTGCAAGATTCAGTTCAGATAATATGATTTCTTTGTGTATCCTTCCTTTAACACCCAGCAGTGGTACTCTCATCTTGGTAGGAACATCATTTACATTTTTATTGCACTAATCACCATATAAATTAATTAGTTGTTCATTGTTCTTTGACACTTTTAGAGGTCAGGGATTATATCTCAGATGCATCTCTATTTCATGAAGCAGGTTCTGCATGTTGAATAAATTATTGGAGCTGGAAACTGCAGAGAGGGTGCAAATGAAACAGAGGGAATAGCTTCTTAGACTACTTATTGATGAACTTCTCATAGTGATCATATATATGCAGACATGAAATGAAGCATGGTCAGCAAGGTTGATTGCTACCTAAGAATGTTCAGGTAAAGAATAACAGATAAGATTAGGATGTACAGGAGAAGATGAGAAAGTCAAAGAAAAGGAAATGTTTTGTGCTTTTGTATTTGAGAGGAGCATAGGGCCATTTGGGAACATGGATACTATAGCATTCATAAATCAGGATTATCTTCCACTCAGTGTGACTTACTGAAGTTACAGGATTGCAGTAGCTGTTCATTTAGAGCAATCCATCATTTTCAGTCCAGCTACTCCTCCCTTGCTAGGAAAGATGGGGGCAAATTGGAAAAGAAACAGTTCCTGTGGGACAATGAAAGACATGCTCCCAAATGTTCCCTGGGATCACAATTTATTTGGTGAATCAACCCAACCCTTGCTTTGCTCACTAGAAGCAGTGATACTGTCAACAAATATTTCCAGAGTTTCTGGAAGTAATCAAAATGAACTTTGCACGAAACATGACTCCCTTATTTAGTTCCATAATCACACAAGAGGGCTGATAATCTCAACTCTATAACACAGAGAGGAGGAAAGATGATTGTCAGAAAGTCACTCTTGTTAGTTAATTTTAGCAGGTGTGTTTGCATAGTCCCACCAGTAAATTCTGTAGAGTAGCAAGTTCCAGAATACATAGTCCTAGCATTTACTAGTGAGACATTCACAAAGGATATTAGGCTTATATTTCAATTCCAAATGAAATGGTCCTTAACATTCAAAGTCCACAGGATGGTAGAGTTTCATGTGGTGATTTTGCCAACACTTAAATTTCTATCCCAAACTCCTTTTACTTGTACTTAATTCACGCTTGAGTGGCTTTGTCCAAGGTTGAAAGGGTCCCCACCTTCATGAACTCCCTCTTTCACACTCAGTCTCATTTTTTCATTCTTCACAATCTGGTCAATCTTTTCAACATATGGAAGGATTTGTTTCCTTTTAAGCATTGTATCACTGTCCATCTCTTCTTCTAGGGCACAAGGATGAAGGCTTTATATTCTAAAGGTAGAAGAAAGGTGGGTGGCTTTGCTTTCAGTTGGAAAAATCTAAGATTCTTTCAGCTGGAAAAATCTAAGACACTATCAGATATTTCTCAAGATGAAAGCTTAATAGCTGAAAACCTGTTGTTGTTAGATGCTGAAGAGATGGCTCAAACTCATAGCAACACTTTGTCCACCATAATGAAACACTGGCCAGTTGTGCAGCATCCTCATAATCCTTGCTTTACCTGAGACCATCATTGCCGCCACTGTGCAAATCCATCTCTTGGAGGGTAATCCCATTTTCCACAGGTCCTCTGCTCTCCCAAGCATCATTTCCTTCTCCAGGGAATGATCCCTTCTCACAGTATGACCAAAATAGGTGAGATGAAGTCTGGCCATTCTTGCTTTCAAGAAGCATTGTGACTGCACTTATTCCAGGATGGATTTGTTCATTCTTCTGGCAGTCCATGATATGTTTGGTATTCTTCACCAACCCCATAACTCAAAAGCATCAACTCTGTTTTGGTCTTCCTTATTCATGTTCCAGCTTTCACATGCATATGAAGCTATTGAAATGCCATGGCTTGGGTTAGGTGAACCTTAGTCTTCAAAGAGGCATCTTTGCTATTCAGCACTTTAAGGAGGTCTTTTGCAGTAGATTTGTCCAGTGCAATAAGATGTCTGATTCTTAACTGCTGCTTCCATTCACGTTGGTTGTGGTTCTAAGTAATATGAAATTTTCGACAATTTCAGTCTTTTCTCCATTTTTCATGATGCCGCTTATTGGTTCACTTGGGAGGATTTTCATTTTCTTTATGCTGAGTTGTAATCTATACTGCAGATTTCAGTCTTTAATCTTCATCAGTAAGCACTTCAAATCATCTTTGCTTTTGGCAAGGAAGGGTGTGTCATCTACATATTGTATTGCAAGTTGTTAACAAGTCTTCCTCCAATTCTGATGTCAAGTTCTTATAGTCCACCTTCTTGGATTATTTCCTCAGCATACAGATTGAAGAAATATGATAAAAGGATAGAACTCTGACAGAAACCTTTCCTGATTTTAAACCATGCAATATCCCCTTATTCTGTTCAAATGACAGCCTCTGGTCTATGTACAGTTTCTTCATGAGCCCAATTAAGTGCTCTGGAATTCCCATTCTTCTCAATGTCATCCATAATTTGTTATGATCTACACAATCAAATGCTTTAGCATAGTCAATAAAACACAAGTAAACATCTTTCTTGTATTGTTGCTTTTAGCCAAGATCCACCTGATGTAAGCAATGATATCCCTTATTCCATATCCTCTTCTGAATCCAGCTTGCATTTCTGGAAGTTGCCTATCAATATTCTGCTGCAACCATTTCTGAATTATCTTCAGCAAAATATTACTTGCATGTGATATTGATGATATTGTTTAATAATTTCTACATTCTGATGGATTACCTTTCTTTAGAATGGGTACAGATGTGGATTTCTTCCAGTCATTTGGCCAGGTAGCTGGTCTCAAATTTCATGGCATAGATGAGTAAGTAACTCCAGAGTGACATTCGTTTGTTAAAACATCTCAATGGGTATTCTGTCAATTTCTGGAGCCTTGTTCTTTTTGCCAATTCCTTCAGTGCAACTTTGACATCTTCCTTCAGTGTCATTGGTTCTTGATCATATGCCACTTCCTGAAATAGATGAACACCAGCCTATTCATTATGGTAAAGTACTCTATGTGTTTTGTCCATCTTTTTTTTTTTTTGATGTTTCCTGCATCATTCAATATTTTGCCTAGAGAATCTTTCAGCATTGCAACTCAAGACTTGACTATTTTCTTCACTTCTTTCAGTTTGAGAAATTCTGAGCATGTTCTGTTCTTTTGGTTTTCTAAGTCCAGGTCTTTGCACATTTCATTATAATAATTGACTTTGTCTCCTCAAATTGCTCTTAGAAATCTTCTGTTCAGCTCTTTTATCTTGTTAGTTGTCCTATTTGCTTTAGGTACTCTCCATTTGAGATCAAGTTTCAGAGTCTCTTCTGACATCCATTTTGGTCTTTTCTTCCTTTCCTTTCTTTTTAATAACCTTTTCCTTTCTTCATGTATGATGTTCTTGATGTCATTTCACAATTCATCTAGTTTTCAGTCAGTGGTGTTCAGTGTGTCAGATCTATTTTTCAGATGGTCTCTAAACTCAGATAGGATATAATTAAGGCCATATTTTGGCTTTCATGGTTTTGTTTTAATGGTCTTCAGCTTCAACTTGAGTTTTCATATGAGCAATTGATGGTCTGATGCACAGTCAGCTCCTGGTTGTGTTTTGGCTGAAGACACTGAGCTTCTTCATCACCTCTTTCCACAGATGTAGTTGATTTGATTCCTGTGTATTTCATCTGGTGAAGTCTACATGTATAGCCATCATTTATGTTGTTGAAAAAAGTTATTTGCAGTGAATAAGTCATTGGTCTTACAAAATTCTATCACATGATTTCCAGCATCATTTCTATCATCAAGGTCATATTTGCCAACTACTAGTGATTCTTCTTTGTTTCCTACTTTTGCATTCCAGTCACCTGTAATCACCAATACATCTTGATTGCATTTTTGGTTGATTTCAGACTGCTGAAGTTTGTAAACATCTTCAATTTATTTGTCTTTGGCTTTAGTGGTTGGTGCATAAATTTGAATAATAGTAGTATTAACTGGTCTTTCTTGTAGGTGTATGGATATTATCCTGTCATGACAGCATTGCACTTCAGGACAGATCTTGAAATATTCTTTGTGACAATGAACGCCACACCAGTCCTCTACAAGTTGTCATTCCCGGCATAGTAAATCATATGATTCTCTGATTCAAAACGGCCAGAACCAGTACATTTCAGCTCACTAATGACTAGGATATCTATCTTTATGTGTTTAATTTCATATTTGACAACTTCCAATTTTCCTAGATTCATACTTCAAAAATTCCATGTTCCAATTATTAAAGGATATTTGCATCTCTTTCTTCTCATTTTGAGTTGTGCCTCATCAGCAAAAGGGTATCTCAAAAGTTTTACTACATTCAAGGTAATAAAGTTGACTCTACTTTAAAGAGTCAGATCTTCCCCAGTTGTATTTTGAGTGCCTTCCAATCTGAAGGGCTCATCGTCTGGCACTATATCAGGAAATGTCTCAGGGCTATTCATAAAGTTTTCCCATAATATAGTAGCCAGTGTTTCACTGCTCTTCATAAGGCTTTCACAGGCCAAATCTTTGAGAAGTGGATGGACTCTTCCTTCTTCCAAGTCTTTCTTAGTCTGGAAGCTCTGCTGACACCTGTCTACTGTAGATGACCCTATTGGTATTTGAAATACCAATGGCATAGTCTCCAGCATCACAGAGACATGAAAGCTACCACAGTACAACACGCTGACAAACAAATGGTGGTCTGAAAACCTAGTTCCCTTATTATGCTCAAAGAGTGACTATTTTCCCTCACGCCATAGCTACTTTACAAAAGAATCTCTCCCTACCACATTCCAGATCTTATTCTAAAATATCACCAGAGGACCTCAAATTTAGTGTTGATATTTTTAGCTTTTTATAAATGAACAAACAAAAGTTCAGACAGGCTGATGTACACACAGTTGTGAAGTCAGTCTCTTTCATGTCTATTGGGAAATGGAAGGAGAACTGAGAAGAGCAGGTCTGTTTGCTGAAGGTTGGGGCTTGGAGGGCAGTGGAGGAAAAGTAAGGCTATAAAAGAAGTTTGGCATCTTTCAAGGAGCTTTTGAGTCTCCAAAACTGTTAATTAAACCTTGAAGAGGAAAATAAAAAATGGAAGAGGCAGGAGGTTGAATAGACATTCCTTCAGAGAAGATAATACTTAAAAATCTGCTTGGACAAAGTGGTAAGTGGCTAAAACCCAAACCTGAGTTTTCTCACAGAGTAAATTGGTATTTTTTCTTTATTTGATTTACATTAATCTGGGCTTACTAAGACATAATATAAAAATAGAAATTTGAATGATACCTGACCTAGTTCCATAAAGATTAATAAGATCTCAAATTATCTGTGCTTATTAATATTATCAAATGTGTTCCCAGAGATTTAAGTGGACTTACTCCTTGAAACTACCTTTAAAATAAAAGCAAAAATCATAGCTTAAAACCTCAATAGTTATCCAAATCTCCCATTGTTGAGTATAAAAGCATACACAAAAACATATACAAATATGCAGACAGGGATTTGCTTAATTTCTGTCATTTCCCAAGTAAGGAAATATAAAATGAATGAAACAATGAGAGAAAGAGTTTTGTATGTACTATTCACCTGGATCAAATAATTAAAAATGGTAGAGAATGCTAAATATATTTTAGATGAATTTCTTTGTATTTATATGATAGCCAGAATTATTATAAATTCTCAGAAAGTCTTCAGCATTTATTCATCCTAAAAGTCCTTTAATTAGGGTTATATATGGAACATATTAGTGAATTACTTTCAGATATTCAAAATTCTGTTGCATTTGAGTCACAGAGAAAGGGATTTGAGAATATTTGAGTTTACTCCCAAGGTGCCTCCTTTGTTTTCTCTGGTATTTGATGTTTAGTTCTCTGGGGTGTTGCAGAAAGAAGGGCCTGTTTGAAAAGGCCCAACAGAAGCTGGCCTGTTCTACGTTTAAGAGCCAAGACAGCTTTGCACTGCAATTGCTGTCTGTGTTTTTATCCTTAGACCTTGGGAATGAGAACTATTTCAGTGAAGTCTTTTGTTCTCTGTGCAGGGGTCACAGAAGATCTTCAAAGTCAAGAATGCAGGCCTCCATCAGTCTCAAAACAAATCTGATTTATATTTGCATATTACTAGATAAGTGGTATCATGCATTTAATGAATTGTTTCAAGGTTTCTATACCATTTAGCAAATTTGAGCCAAGGGAATACTGTGTGGTTCAAAATTGGAAAAAGCGTGCAGCAGTACTACAGCCTTTCACCTTACTTATTCAATCTGAGTGCTGAACAAATAATGAAGCTAGATTATATGAAGAAGGACATCAATTTAGAATTGGAGGAAGACTCAAGAGTTCTGGTGGCACAGTGGTTAAGGCATTCAGTGGTAAAGCAAAAGGTCAATAATTCAAACCTATCAGCTGCTCCATAGGAGAATGGTGAGTCAGTCTGCTTCTGTAAAGAAATATAGCCTTGGCAACACCATGGAGCAGTTCTTCTCTCTGGTCGGGTCGCTATGAGTCAGAATTGACTTGACAGCAGTAGGTTTGGTATATTTTTTCATGACCAACCTGCAATATAAAGAGGCTAGGATAGCAGGAGTTTGACTTACTTGTTTTGGATACATCTGGGATACTAGAAAAAACCACCTGCTAGAAAAGAACATCATGTTTGGTAAATTGGAAGGTCAGTAAAAATGAGAGAAACTCTCAATGCTGTGGATTGAAGTAAGAGCCCTAATAATGGATTCAAACACAGAATGATCATGAAAATGGCACATGACCATTGACATTTTGTTCTGTTAAACAGAAGGTCCCCGTGCATTGGAAAAAACTCCGTGGTACCTAAAAGCCACAAATGATCATGTGGTCGGTTGAAGAAACAAGGATTGTAATTGTTATTATGGTATTTGTTTCTAAACTTGTTAAGAATATAATGCTCTATGTGCATTGATGTGTGTGTCTATAGAAAATATATATTTTTTTCTTCCCATTCTTATCCCTTTAAATTTCATAGAAACTAAGAGATATTATTACCTCACAGCATTTTAGTGGCAGGATATAAAGAAGAGTGAACATTATGTATTATGCATCTCCTGATAGTGAAAGGCTTAGTGCATATTCTATTATAGACAGGCTAGTTGTATCATATTGAGTGGAAGTATGAGCTTGTTATTGTCTTTATTTTTAGGTCATGTATGGTTAAGAAGAATTTTATGTGGCAACTTGGCTAGACTATGAAACCCTGTTGCTCGATTAAACACTAGTCTAGATGTTGAAATGAAGG
>NW_006922121.1:1192235-1194027 GCF_000298275.1 Orycteropus afer afer
TGCATGTCATTGGTTCTCTTTCTCTGGAGAACCTTGACTTAGATACCTGGGTCAAAGAACTTAGGCATAAGACCTGAAGAATAAAGTTGATATGAAGCAGGCTGCTCATAATTCTAAAGGCAAATAAGTCAACAACCTGTGATTTATAATTCATATTCAATATCACTGGTATTGGATCATTCAGGGTACTGAGGGAGGAGTGGTATTGCACTTAGCTAATGGTACCGTTTATAGAAAAAAAAAAAAAAAAACATAATCCCTTCTGAGTTATTGTGTTGCTATTATTCCTAGTTGGTATCAAGTTGATTCTGACTCATGGATCCTCATGATTTATCATAATGCACATTTAATCAATATTCACAAATATTTATAGACAGTGTATCTGTGTGAGAGAGAGAAAGAATGTGTGTGTGTGTGTGTGTTGTTGTTGTTGTTGAGTGTGGATGAGAGAAAGAGAGACAGAAAGACAGAGACACACACATAGGGAAATTTCTATGAAAGTTCAAGTTTTTTGTGCCCACATTCCAAATTCTTTAAAAAACTAAACTCATTTTCTTTAATTTCTCAGTTGTGGTCTCTCTGTGATCTGAGATCTGTTTTAGCTTCTTTGAGTCATTTTAAAATCTGCCACTCCTTATAGCTTTCCAGTGACAAGAAAAGAGAGGGAAAAAAATAATTTCTTTTGATGCCAGCTTTATTTTTCTCTAACTGTTACAATATTTCATGAAATTCTCCATTTTAACAGCTTGTCCTCGGCTGTTTAATAAGTTACTACTCTGTCCCTCTGGGAAATATTAATTTTATCAAGTCAGCTGAGATGGTCATTCTCAAGACAATCTCTGAACTCCAGGTCCTTTGTGAATAGACTGAAATTTACTTTGAACTGGTGAGGCATGCCTCACTTTCCTTATCTCCTTGGGTGATAAAAATCAGTGGCTTGCATGTCACACTCATTTCCTCTTATTCTCAGCCTTACAGTTATATTGATTTTCACTCCCTACATTGAAGTAGGGTGTGGCTGCTGACTGACTTCTAGTTTATGGACTGTGAGGAGGAATAATCTGCCCCACTTAAAGAAACTAAAACCAAAACCTCTCATGTTGTTTGTTGTTGTTATGTGCCATCGAGTTAGACCCGACTCATAGCGACCCCTCCTTGGGTTTCCGAGGCAGTATCACTATGGAAGTAGATTGCCCAACCTTCCTTCCGAGGAGTGGCTGGCGGGTTTGAACCACCAGCCTTCTGGTTAACAGTCAAGTGCCTTAAGCACTACGCTGTAGCTGATGGGGTGGGTTTGAACCACCAATCTTTTGGTTAGCATCCAAATGCCTTACCACAGCACCACCAGAGCTCCAAGATGACCATTCTAGAGGGAGTTAAAGCCACAAATAGGAAGGGTATTTGACTATTCATAAGGTATCTATACATAGACCAAAAGCAGTTGTTCAAACAGAACAAGAGGATACTTCATAGTTTAAAATAGGGAAGGTGTGTGTCAGTGTTGTAGCCTTTCACCATACTTATTCAGTCAGTATGCTGAGCAAATAATCTGTGAAGCTTGAGTATACGAAGAAGAATATGGCATCAGGATTAGAGGAAAATTCATTAACAATCTGAAATATTTCTTTCCTCCATCCAACCAACTAAATAGAACATTCTCTTATAACTATCCTAAATCCACTGACACTGAGTCCATTTCCACGCAGAGCAGCCCCCATAGGGTTTCCAAAGTTGTACGTCTTTACAGAAGCAGACTGCCTCATCTTCCTCTCATCTTTAGCTGATGAGGTGG
>NW_006922121.1:1197231-1205931 GCF_000298275.1 Orycteropus afer afer
TAACCAGAAGTCTGCTTGTTCAAACAACCAACCACTCCTTGGAAAGAAGATTAGGCAATCTACTTCTATAGAGATACTGTCTTGGAAACCCAAAGAGGGGTTGCTACGAGTCGTGATCAACTTGACCACAGTGAGTGAATGAGACTTGTAGGCTCATCTGTTACAGAAGCAAGCATTACTTTGACTAGCACATTCTTCTTCCATCTTTAGTCAACAACACCATCCTCAGCACCAGGATTGCCTGGGTGGAACAAAGGGTTAAAATGCTCATCTGCCAACTGAAAGATTGTAATTTCAATCCTAACCAGTGGCACTTCATAAGAAAGGCCTGACAATGTACTTCCAAAAAAACCATCATTTACACCCAGTGGAGCATAGTTCTATTCCAACATACATGAGATCACCACAACTCAGAATTTACTCAACACATGAGACCACATGACTCAGAATCTAATCAACACATGAGATCATAACAACTCAGAATCTACTCAACACATAAGATCACCATGATTCAGAATCTACTCAACAACAACTTTATTTATTTAGTTTTATTCCTTAAATTTACTCTTTAATTCTTCAGTGTTTCATTGGTCCAATGACATGCCTTGTAATAGTCAACAGATGGTAACTTTCTAAGGAAATGGACCAAATTTATCTTGTATGTACCATGGTACTTACAAAGAAAGTCATATTGAATGCAATAAGAAAGTGAATATTTATCCACAAATCCATAAGAGAAGTGAAACTCCTCCATCTCCAGCCAACAAAAGTCCATATTTTGAGGTCCTGTTAAGGTTGTTTTGACTCACAGAGACCATTTGTACAACAGAGCAAAACAATGCCTGATCCTATGTCATACTCAAAATCAGTGTCATAATTAAGTCCATCATTGTAGCCACTGTGTCAATGCATCTTGTTGACAAGTTTTTCTCCTTTTTCGATTACCATCTATGTTACCTAACATATCCTTCTCCAACGACTGGCCTCTATTGGCAACATGACCATTGAATGTGAGATGAAGTCTGCTCATTCTCATTTCTAAGGAGCATCATGGTTGTACTTCCAACACACATTTCTTCTGTCTTCTAGCAGTCTATAATACTTCAATATTCTTCATCAACACCACAATTCAAATGACTCAATTCTTTTGAAGTCTTTTTTATCCATTGTCCAGCTCTCACATGCATATGATGTTATAGAAAATAACGTGGCTTGGGTCAGGCCAACCTCAGTCTCCAAAGTAACATCTGTGCTCTTAAACACTTTAAAGAGCTCTTTTGTAGTAGATTTACCCAATGCATACATCATTTGATTTATTGATTGCTGTTTCAAATGGGTGTTGATTGTGGATCCAAGTAAAAGGAAATACTAGACAACTTCAAGTTTTCTCCATTTGTCATGCTATTTATTGGTCCAGATGTGAAGATCTGTGTTTCTTTATGTTGAAGTGTAATCCATACTGAATGCTGTTGTCTTTGATCTTCATCAGTAAATTGTTCAAGCCATCTTCACTTTCAGAATGTAATGTTATGTCATTTGCATGTTAAAGATTGTTAATGAGTCTCCCTCTAATTCTGATGCCTTGTTCTCCATATAGTCCAGTTTCTGGGATTATTTGCTAAACATACATACAAAGTATGGTAAAAGGAAAACTTTGTGAATAGTCCTGAAGTGCCAGGAGATGAGTGCCTTAAGTGGGAAGGCACTAGAAATACAATTGAGGAAGAGCTGCCTCCTCAAAGTAGAGTCTACCTTAAAGATTTGGATGGAATAAAGCTTTCAGGATCTGTATTTGCTCATGAGGTATAACTCAAAATGGAAAGAAACAGCTGTAAACATCAATTAATAATCAGAATGTGGAATGTAGAAGTATGAATCTAGGAAAATTGGAACTTGTTAAAAATGAAAGGTGGATATCTTAGAATTAGTGACCGGAAATGCACTGGTACTGACCATTTTGAATCAGGAAATCATATGATCTACTATGCCGAGAATGACAACTTGAAGAGGAATGGTTTTGCATTCATCATCACAAAGAATGTCTCAAGACCTATTCAGAAGTTCAATGCTGTCAGTGATAAGATAGTAGCCATATGCCTACAAGGAAGATCAGTTAATACTACTATTATTCAAATATACATGGCAACCACTAAAGCCAATGATGAAGAAATTAAAGATTTTGTTTACTAACTTCTGCAGTCTGAAATTGATCAAACTTACAACTGAGATGTAGTGGTGATTACTGATAATTGAAATGCAAAAGTAGGAAACAAAAAGGAATCATCAGTGTTTGGTGATACAAAATGATGCTGGGGATTGCATGACAGAATTTTGTAACAACAATAACTTATTCATTGCTAATACATTTTCTCAACAACAAAAATGGTGGCTATACACATGGAACTCACCAGATTGAATAAAAAGGAATGAGATTGATTACATCTATGGAAAGAGGCAATATAAAAGCTCAATAACACTGTTCAAAACAAGGCAAGGAGCTGACTGTGGAAGACCATCAATTGCTTATATGCAAGTTCAAGTTGAAGCTGAAGAAAATTAAAACAAGTCCATGAAAGTCAAAATGTGACTTTAAATATATCCTAACTGAATTTAGAGATCATCTGAAGAATAGATTTGGTACACTGAACATCAATGAATGAAGACCAGATGAGTTATGGGTGACATCAAGAACATCATACATGAAGAATGAAAAAGGTTATTAAAAAGACAGGAAAGGAAGAGAAGACAGAAATGGATGTCAGAAAAGACTCTAAGACTTGTTCTTGAATGGAAAGTAGGTAAAATGAATGGAATAAATGACAAGATAAAAGAGCTGAACAGAAGATTTCAAAGGGCATCTCCAGAAGACTAAGTATTTATTATAAAGAGATGTGCAAAGACTTAGAAAACAAAAGCAAAAAAAAAAAAAAAAAAATCATGCTCAGCCTTTCTCAAGCTGAAAGAACTGAACAAGAAATTCAAGCCTCAAGTTGCAATATTGAAAGACTCTGCCTAAGGCACTTGACTGCTAACCAGAAGGCATGCGGTTCAAACCCATTGGCCTCTCCTCAGAAGGAAGATGGGGCAATCTACTTCCGTAGTGATACTGCCTTGGCAACCCAAGGAGGGGTCACTATGAGTTGGGTCCGACTTGACAGCACATAACAACAACAATAACAATGGCCAAAATATAGGATGATGCAGGAATCATCAAAGAATATGGAAAGAATACAAGATTCACTGTACCAAAAAGAATTGGTCAATATTCAACTATTTTAAGTGGTAGCACATGATCTAGAACAAATGGTATTGACAGAAGTCAAAGTTGCACTGAAGAAATTGGCAGAAAATAAAACTCCAGGAATTGATAGAATACTCTGACATGTTTCACCAAACACACACAGCTCTGTAGGTGCTTACTCATCTATACCAAGAAATTTGGAAGAAGGTACCTGGCCAATTGGCTGGAAAAGATTGATATTTGTGCCCATTCTGAAGAAAGGTGATCCAACAGAATGTGTAAATTAATTAAGGTAATTCAAAAAGGGTTGCAGCAGTATATTGACAGGGAATTTCCAGTAACTCAAGCCAGATTCAGAAGAGGATGTAGAATGAGGGATATCATTGCCGATGTCAGATGAATCTTGGATGAAAGCACAGAATACTGGAGAGATGTTTACCTGTGTTTTATTAACTATACAAAGGCCTTTGACTGTATGAATCATAACAAATTATGGATAACATTGCAAAGAATGGGAATTCCAGAACATTTAATTTTGGTCATGAGGGACCTATACATAGATCAAGAGGCTGTCATTCATAAAGGACATGGGGAAAATGCACAGTTTAAAATCAAGAAGGGTGTGCATCAGGGTTTTATCCTTTCCCCATACTTACTCAATCTGTATGCTGAGCAAATAATCCAAGAAACTGGACAATATGAAGAAAAACATAGCATCAGGATTGGAGGAAGACTCATTAACAACCTGTGATATGTGGATGACACAACCCTACCTGATGAAAATGAAGATGTATTGAAGAACTTACTGATGAAGATCAAAGACTACAGTCTTCAGTATGGATTGCACCTCACTATAAAGAAAACAAAAATCTCCACAACTTGACCAATAAGCAACATGATGATAAATGGAGAAATAATTGAAGTTGTCAAGGATTTTATTTTACTTGGGTCTACAGTCAGCACCCACAGGAGCAGCAGTCAAGAAATCAAAAGTTGTATTACACTGTGCAAATCTGCTGCAAAAGATCTTAAAGTGTTAAGAAGCAATGACGTCACTTTGAAGACTAAGGTCTGCCAAACCTAAGCCACGGTATTTTCAATCATCTCCTATGCATGTGGAAGCTGAACAACATATAAGGAAGACAGAAGAAGAGTTGATACCTTTGAATCATGGTGTTGACTAAGAATATTGACTGCCAGAAGAACAAACAAATATTCCCTGTAAGAAGTGCAGTAAGAATACTCATTAGAAATGAGAAAGGCCAGTGTTCGTCTCACCTACTTTGGACATGTGGTCAGAAAGGACTATTCTCTGGAGAAGGATATCACACCTAGTAAAGTGGAAGATCAGCAAAAAAGGGAAGACCCTCAACTGGATAGATTTACACAGTGGCTGAGACAATAGGCTCCAGCATAGCAAGGATCGTGAGGCACAGAACCTCTGAATCTGGCAGGGTTTCTTTCTGCTGTTTATAGGGTAGCTATGAGTAGGAGCTCTGGTAACATAGTGGCTAAGACACTTGCCTGCTAACCAGACGCTGGCGGTTCAAACCCACCAGCCACTCCTCGGAATGAAGGTTGGGCAATCCTACTTCCGTAGTGATAACTGCCTCGGAAACCCAAGGAGGGGTCGCTATGAGTTGGCCGACTTGATGGCACATAACAACAACAACAACGAGTAGGAGCTAATTTGATGACACCTAATTAACAACAACATGATAAATGGATGCAAACCTATGCATCCATTGCCTGATTTTAAACCATGTAGCATCCCCGTGTTCAATTCAAAAGACTTCCTCTCATTCTTTATATAGGTTCCTTAAAGGTGGGTGGCCTGGTTACCATCTTCCAAATTTCTTATCATAAATAAGTGAGGTCCTCCAGTGTTGCATCCACTGATGCTGTTCCTATTGAGAAACATCTCAATAGGCATTCTGTCAATTCTGGAGCCTTATTATTATTATTTTCCAATTCCTTCAATGCAGCATGCACTTCTTCCTTAGACCATCAGTTCATGATCATGTGCTACCTACTGAAATGGTCAGAAATGGAGATATTCTTTTGGGTACAGTAACTGTACATATCCCTTCCATCTTCTTTAGAGGCTTTCTACATCATTCAGTCTTTGGTCCATAGAATTTTCAACAGTGAAACTCAAGGTTTGAAATTTTTCTTAGCTTATTTAAGCTTTAGAAGTGCCAAGTGTGTTCTTCCCCTTCAGTATTCCAACTCCAGGTTTTTGCACATCTCATTATAATACTTTCCTTTGTCTCCTTGAGCTGCCCTTTGAAATCCTCAGTTTGGCTCTTTTACTTTATCATTTCTTTTATTTGCTTTAACCACTCTCCACTCAAGAGTAAGTTTCAGAGTTTTCTCTGACATCCAATGTTGTCTTCTTTTCCTTTCCTGTCTTTTAAATGACCTTTCACTTTCTTTATGTGAATATTCTTGATATTATCCTACAACTCATCTTGTCCTCGATTACTGGGTTCAATGAGGCAAAAAAACTTCACATGGCCTCTAAATGCAGGTAGGGTATACTATTTTTGCTTTTGTGTATCTGTTTTAATTTTCTTCAACTTCAAATTGCATGAACAAGTAATTGTCTGTGCACAATACCTGTCCTTGTTGTGACTGATGATTTTATGCTTCTCCATCATTTCTTTCCACAAATGTAGTCAATTTGATTCCTGTTTATTCCATCTGGTGAGGTCCACGTGTATATCCAATGGAATATATAGAAAGGTAAATGGAATTGCTAAATAAGGATAACAGGTCTGTTATGTTTGTACATTTGCTAAATAGCCAAATATCCACTGAAAAATAGCATCAGTATTTGCAGATGTTGCTTAGAATTCTAGTCAGAGCTGGAAAGTGAGCCCATTTTATTGATTAGTGATGGTCCCTCACTTTCTTTCCTTCTCATTTTCATTATTGAGATACTTCATGCACATCAGTGTTCTAATAATAATTGTATTTAGGCAGTCAGGGATTTCTCTCTCTCTCTCTCTTTTTTCCCTCCCCAGGAGACAAACTCACACATGAGATTCCAAAAATCATTTTGGTTAGTTTTGTACTTCCACTCTTCCAGGGTGGCATTTCTTAAAGAAAGTATTTTGAGAGGTCTTAAGAAATCAGACGTGCTCCCCTAAGTCTAGCACACTCATTCTTATAGATCAGCCCCCAAAATATAGCCTTTTTTTGCTGAGACTATGAACCACATAAGATCTCCTTTAGCAGTGCCAGATTTTCAAGCTCATTTCAAATTATCCAATCCCCTTGATTTCTACTCCTCTTCTGTTCAGAGGTTTGAACTCACTAGCTGCTCCATGGTAGAAAGAGGGGGAAGTCTGCTTCCATAAAGATTTACAGCCTTGGCAACCCTGTGGGACAGTTCTACTCTGTCTTAACAGGTCACTATGACTAGGAATTGACTTGATGGTGGTGGGTTTAATGGGTTTTGTTCCTCAGTTAGGGTCTTCCTCTTACCTCTTTATTTTTGTTCTGAATCTCTCAGTCTTTAGCACTGATGATGATCACTTCAAGGATTTCTGGGATAAGGAAGGAGAAGTAGAAGCTTCAGTTCAGGATGGTGGAAGAGGAAATAAGACCAAGAGCTGGACTGGGAGACAGGATGCAACTCATCCTTCCTTTCTTGTTCACACAGGTATCTTTAAAAAACAACAGACACAGGTCTTTCACAGATGAAGGCTAGTATGTTTCTAATGCTCACTAATATTTTATGTTAATACTAAGAGTGTATCTGTCTCCCATTTACACTTGAGTTGCATTATGACGATGGTTTCAAAGCCCATTTTAACTTTTGTGATTATTTTTCTATTTCTTCACTGCATCAGGTAATGGAAGTCCAACCCACTATAATTAATTTTAAAAGTGCTTTACTATAGAATTATGTTTTAAACTTTAAATAACAATGTTTATTATTTACTTAATAGCTAACATTTATTTCATATTTTTAATCATATCTACATTTTTATTTATTTGATAAAACCAAACCAAACCAAAATCACCGCCATTGAGTTGGATCCTACTCACAGGGACCCCTCCTTGGGTTTCTGAGGCAGTATCACTACAGAAGTAGACTGCCCAATCTTCCTTCTGAAGAGTGGTTGGTGGGTTTGAACCACCAGCCTTCTGGTTAGCAGTCAAATGCCTTAGGCACTACTCCACCAGAGTTCCCTCAACTAGCTAGATACCGTAACAGGTAACTCCAAATGTAATGGAAAACAGTAACTGGAAAAGAAATAGAGAACAATGCATGGCATCACCTTCCTGTCCTGAGATCCTAAATCTCCAGGTTTACAGGCCAGTAAGCAACATCAGTACTGTACTAGCTTATGCCCTCTTCTCTTTGTTTGCCCAGTGGTTAAGAACTCAGCTGCTACCCAAGTTGTTGGTGATTCAAACCCACCAGGGGCTCCATGGGAGAAAGATGTGGTAGTCTGCTTCCATAAACATTGCAGCCTTTGAAACCCTAGAGGCTGTTGGACCCTATACTATAAGGTCACTATGAGTATAAATCGACTTGGTGGTGGTGGGTTTCGGGGTTTGCCTTTTTTTAGGAAACCCTGGGTGAAGAGCACTCTTTTGCTATCCAAAGAGTTGAAAGTTCAAGTCTACCCAGAAATGCCTCAAAAGCAGTATTGAAAATTCTCTGGAGCATAGTTGTACCCTGAAATATGGAATCACCAAGAGTTAGAGTCGATTGGAAGGCATTTATTTGTTTTGGTTTTATTTTCTGCCTTTGTTTTTGTTTGTGTTGGTACCACAGCTGGAGTGCAGTCTCTGCTTTCCTATCCTCTACAGCTGACCAAACTCAAGTCACTGCCATGCAGTCGATTCCAACACATAGTGATCCAACGTACCCCACTGACATTGAGTTGATTCCTACTCATAGAGACCCCCTTCAAGTTCCCAACACTAAATCTTTATGAAAGTAGATTACCTCATTTTCCCCCTGTGGAGCTGCTGGTGGGTTCAAACTGTTTACCTTTTGCTTAGCAGTCCAAAGTGTTAATCACAGGTTCACACAGTGCTCCTTATAGTGCTCTATAGAACAGAGTAAAACTGCCCCATAGAGTTTCCTAAGCTGTAATATTTACAGAATCAGACTGCTACATCCTTCTTCCACGCAGCACCTGGTGGATTTGAACTGCCAATATTTTGGTTAGGAGCTGAGCAGTTAACCTCTTTACCACTAGAGTTTCTACCCATCCTTTGTCTAAATATAAACACTTTTTGGCTTTTATGGGTCAGATATTGGACAGCATTCACTGGTGAGTTTCCTGACCACACCCATGCTCCACATAGAAATTTATAGAATTCACTCCTCTCCCAATAGTCTTACTTGCCTTTTAGCACTCTTCCACATTTATTACAAATGTTCCTCTCTATCTGTGAGTACCTGTATAGACTCTAGATACTGTGAAAGTGGGGAC
>NW_006922121.1:1230097-1238685 GCF_000298275.1 Orycteropus afer afer
AACCTGTAAAAAGTTGTTAAGCATTTAATATTTGTCTTTCTTTGAACAATGCTTTTTCTATGAGATCATTTAATTAGTTCCTTAAGTAATAAATGATAACTCAGTGAAACACCAAATGACAGTTATTTATTTATATTTTTATTCTGCAAAATTTAACAACCAACATGTCTTCTATTTCCCCTGGGCCACTAAGTTGGAAGATACTATGATGCAGCACCTGGGTGAACAAGGGTAATGGAGTTTATAATAATTAATTCACAGCAACTATTCTCTAGTGATTAAAGATTGAATCATATGCAAGTGTGGTTTTAATTTCCTCTTTTAAATGGAGAACAAGCAAAACTATAAATCACATATCCAACTCTGCCACAAATCTCATTCGTTCCATTGCTTGCCAACAGTCTGAAAGAAACATTTTATTTCTCGCATTCCTTGCCCATATCAGGTTCATTATATTTTATTCTTTCCAGTAATAAGTAGGCACACTACCTACAAACTCTGAAGTCATTGGCAATGATTTCTCTGCTGCCCCTAAGGCTGATGGTGACAAGCGATCAGACATGTTAACAATGTTGGCTTGTCTCTATGCATTGCAGTTGACATTCCATGGGAGAGAAGACACATGTACCACTAAAAGTGAGCGACATTGTACAGAGCTTTGTGGACTGTAGGTGAAAATAATCTCTAGCAACCTCTTTTCTTCTGTTTTCAAGCTTGAAAAATATCCAGACATTAAACTAGTTTTACCTGTACTTTGCAACTCTTTACATTCGTCTCTAGGATTCACTGACAAAATGTTAAAATTTCCAGACAATGCTATAAACTTTAGTTTTTTATCCTCTTGGAAACCAAGATTTTCTATAAGGTCTCAGAGATTCAATATTAACAAAGAATGAGGAATTTGAACAAAATTTGTGACACGTTTTGTTTTCTATCTGGGGTGAATTGCTTGATGTGGCCCTTCTAGCCATTGTCCTCCATTCTGTGATATATTGTGAATCCCATTATCCATGCCTGTTTGGGGTGGTGTGGTAGTTAAGGTCAGGTATCAACTTGCCTGGGCAGCTGGTATTAGTCATTCCCTATAATGACTGGCAATCGACTCTGTGATGGGATTTGCTTTGAGCTGCTGATTGTTAAAGCCATCCACTTAGGTTATTTCTGTTGGGGCAACACAGGTGGAATGTATCTTGAGTCCTGCCTTGCTGGAGGATATAATTCAAATCACCACCCTTAGCTTCCTTGAGGGTATACCTACGAATCTCCTGGGAAGGTTCACCCTCCTCTTGCTCCGGTTCTGTGTCTTGGCTCATCCTCATCTCACCGCTGGATTTGGGACAGCAGCCGTCATCAGACCCCGAGAACTGGGAGGATCCTCCAGACCCACTCACGGACCCGGGACTCGCCAGCCTGCCAGCCTCCACCACTACTACGTGAGACGATCCGTTGGGTGTCTGTGAGTTCTGTGAGGCGTTACAGCGAAATACAGAACCCTAAGATGGGGGAAATTACTGGGAGGAAGCGTTAATGTCTGAAATGATGGTGTGGCATGGAAGTTTGGACATTTGGGACATCTTTAACCTCCGCCTCATGAGGACCAGCCTTGTGCTGATCTTTCTGAGAGAAATTGTTCAAGAATGCTCTCAGTCCTGCAATTGATTGGAAGCTTTGCTGACTTCCATGTAATTTTCTCTTTTATTTATACTTTCAAAATGTTTGTTATGTTTTTTGTAGATACATAACTTTTGCTATGGAAATGACACTTCTTGATATAATAACCTAACAGTAGCGAGCACAGATTATTTTTTTTCTTTCATAATAATGGTTATGTCTCAGTTACATATTAACATGTTGTTCTTGTTAGGTGTCGTTGAGTTGGTTCTAACTCATAAAGACACTATGTGCAAGAGAACAAAACACTGCCTGTTCCTTTGTCATCTTCACAATCATTGTCATGCTTGAGCTCATCCTCACAGCCACTGTCATGGGTAGTGGCCTATTGATATACTGGAATTAAAAGTACAATGCTCCAAGAATAAAGAAAAACCTATGGAAGATGTTTTGAATCTTTTATTGGTATACATATTAGGATGTTGATGTTCTTTTGGTGAAAATTTGTGTTTGTTGAGCAAAAATTTAGAGTTAAGGTAATGACTTGTCTTGAACTTGTGAAGATATGTATTTTTGTATAATACCCTCACCAGTCATATCCCATTCTTTGCAGGCAAGGAAACAACTTTCAAAAGAGGTCCTGTGGATTGCAATTCTAATGTTGGTCTTTTTGCTATGCCATTTTGGATTCTTCTGCTTTCCGACGAGAAAATATTCCTTTTTCCCTGCTGACATTCAAGAAAACTGTTGACCATAATGGGCCTTTGGTAATTTATTTTAAAGGTAATTTATTGTAAAGAACATCAGATGAGGGCGTGAGTGGCCTAGGTCAAATATTTAAATTTAATACCTTATTAAGAGTGAGGTCCTCAATAAAAAGTCACATACTGGGTCCATATTTCCTAAAGTGAAATGAGGGGTTTTAAGTATTTGGACTTCCAGTTTCTTCCTAATTAGAATATACTATGATGAGGACTTTAACTATGAGGAATAAGTCCAGGCAAATTTGAAATGAAAAAATGCACAAAGAAAGTGCAACATAAAATTTATATTATATATGCCAGGTGATGTTCTCCATGACAAGAAACACACACACACACACACACACACACACACATATGTGCAAACGTGCTGCTGCACAAATAGTTCATATGACCCTCATAGCTGTCTTACTTATCAGGTAACATAATTACTCACATTTAACAGAAGAAGGAACTGAATCACAGAGAAGCACACAGAATAACCTGACTTAGGTTCATAGCCAATACATGACAGTGTCAGAAACGAAATGCAAAGCCACTTCCTTTATACGGTTCATCCTCTTAAACTCCTTGCTCCACTGTTAGTTTTTCCTCATTGAAATGTGATAGTCCAGGATGTTTATAAATGTGATAAGTTCTGTATTGTTCAGTTATATCTGAGAGACTACTTCTGGCATGAACACACCTTCTGCAATGATAGCTTGCCTTCAAAGCATAATCCTAGAAGCCCCTTCTCATCATCAAATCATCTTCACAAAGATAAAACTTGCTCTAATGACACAGCCACATGTTGAGTTATCTGTGTGTTTGATTTGGCGCAGCTAATTCATTTTAGTCAAGGGAAAAGATCTCTCTGATATTTACTGTAGTCTAATTACCTGGAAAATATGTCCGTTCTCTCCAGGTGTCTCCTTTGGAAAGTCTTCCTGAGGTTCCTTTTGGCTTTGTAATTGTCGTGGATTTTGCAAAGTGGCTTCATGACTTTTGAGGCTTGAAGCAGAACAAGAGAATCTGTTAAAACTCACTTCTCTTAAAGGATATTAAATGAAGAAGGAAGGGCTTTCATAATGCTAGCAACAATGAGGATGATAAAGAAAAGAGGATTTTCTTTCTCAATGTAACACTGAAGAGTTTAAATACTCCATTTACTCTAAGTATTAAGTATTCGTTTTGTTTACTCTGGCAAAAGTGTGAGAAATTGTAAGGCATGTTACTAGGGTTAGGAAGGCAAACCAGGAGTGATGATAACCCAGGTGGCCAATGGTAGTGAACTAAACTAATGCAATGGCTATGAAAATGGAAATTCTAAGTCAATTTGAGAATACTAAAGATATATAATTTCTTCAACTTTGCAATTGGTTAGACTTAGGGTTGAGGAAAAGGAAGTTATACAAAGGATCCCGGCATTTTGACTTTCATGATTAGATGGGTGGTCGGCTAAGTAATTAAATGTTTTGATCTTCAGGGTCTTTACATCTGTTTTTGTTGTTATTATTAGGTACAATCAAGTCGGTCTTGTCTCAGCGACCGTATGTACAACAGCATGAAACAGTGCTCAGTCCTGTGTCAACCTCCCAATCCTTCCTATATCTGAGCCCATCAATGCAGCCACTGTGTCAATCCATCTCATTGAGGGCCTTCCCCCTTTTCATTGACCCTCCACTTTACCTAGCATGATATCCTTCTCCAGAGAATGGTCCCTTCGGACAGCATGACCAAAGTAGGTGATGTGTGTCATTCTAGCCTTCAATGATCATTCCAACTGCACTTCTTCCAGGACAGATTTGTTAGTTCTTTTAGCAGTCCATGTTACTTTCAGTATTTTTGCCAACACCACAATTCAAAAGTATCAACTCTTCTACAATAGTCCTTATTCATTGTCCAGCTTTCACATCCCTGTGAGGTGAGTGAAAATATCATGACTTGGACTAGGTGCACATTAGTCTTCAAAGAGACATCTTTGCTCTTCAGCACTTTAAAGAGGTCTTTTGCAGCAGATTTGCCCTGGGCAATAGGTTGTTGATTTCTTGACTGCTGCTTCCATTGGTGTTTTGACAACTTCAGTCTTTTCTTCATTAATTGTGATGCTGCTTATTGGCCCATTTGGGAGGATTTTAGTTTTCTTTATGTTGAGATGTAATTCATATTGCAGACTGTAGTCTTTAATCTTCATCAGTAAGCACTTCAAGTCATTCTTCATTTCAGCAAGCAAAGTTGTGTTGTCTGCATATCACAGGGTGTTAATGCATCTTCCTCAATCCTGATATCACATTCTTCTTCTCCAGCTTCTCAGATTATTTGCTCATCATACAGATTGAATAAATATGGTGAAAAGATACAACCCTGACATACTCCCTGCTTAATTTTAAACCATGCAGTATCCCTTTCCTCTGTTTAAACAACAGGCTCCTGGTCTATATACATGTTCCTCATGAGTACTGTGAAATGTTCTGGAATTCCCAGTCTTCTCAATGTTGTCTATCATTTGTTATAATCCACACAATTGAATGCTTTTGCATCACCAATAAAGCACAAATAAACATCTTTCTGGTATTCTTTGCCTTTAGCTAAGATCCACCTGACATCAGCAATGATACCCCTCATTCTACGTCCTCTTCCAAATCCAGCTTGCATTTCTGGAAGCACTCTCTCAATACACTGCTGCAACTGTTTTTGAATTATCTTCAGTAAGATTTTACTTGCATGCAATGTTAATGATATTGTTTGATAATTTCCACATTCTGTGCGATCACCTTTCTTTGGAATGGATACAAACATGGATTTCTTCTAGTCAGTTGGCCAGGTAGCTGTCTTCCAAATATCTTGGCATAACCAAATGAGTGCCTCCAGTGCAGCATCCGTTTATTGCAACATCTCAGTGAGTACTCTGTCAATTCCTGGAGCCTTGTTTTTCTCCACTTCCTTCAGTGCAGCTTCTGCTTCTTCCTTCAACACCTTTGGTTCTTGATCATATGCCACCTCCTGAAATAGATGAACATCAACCAATTCTTCTGGGTACAGTGTGTATTCCTTCCATCTTCTTTTCATGTTTCCTGCATCATTCAATATTTTGCCCATAGAATCTTTCAATATTGCAACTCAAGATTTTTTTTTTTTTCCTCAATTCTTTCAGCTTGAGAAATGCCAAGCATATCCTTACCTTTTGGTTTTCTAACTCCAGGTCTTTGCACATTTCATTATAATAATTGATTGTGTTTTTCTCAAGCTTCTCTTTGGAATCCTCTGTTCACTTCTTTTATCTTGTCATTTCTTCCATTTGCTTTAGCTCTTCTCTGCTCAAGGGTAAGTTTCAAAGTCTCTTCTGACATTTATTTTAGTCTTTTCTACCTTTCCTGTCTTTGTAATGACTTTTGGCTTCCTTCATGGGTGATATTCTTGATGTCATCCTACAATTCCTCTGGTTTTCGGTCATTGGTGTTCAGTGCATCAAATCTATTCTTTAGATGGTCTCTAAATTCAGGAGGGGTATATTCAAGGTCATATTTCGGCTCTCATGAGCTTGTTTTATTTGCTTTCATCTTCAACTTGAACTTGCGTATGAGAGGTTGATGGTCTGTTCCACAATCAGCTCCTGGCCTTGTTTTGGCTGAAGATATTGAGCTTTTCCATCTCCTCTTGCCACAAATGTTGTCAATCTGATTCCTGTGTACTCCATCTGGTGAAGTCCACGTGTATAGCTGCCATTTTTGTTGTTGCAAAAAGGTATTTGCAATGAATAAGCTGCTGGTCTTACAAAATTCTATCATGCAATCTGCGGCATTATTTCTGTCACTAAGGCCAAATTTTCCAACTACCAGTGTGGTTCTTCTTTGTTTCCTACTTTTGTGTTCCAGTCACAAGTGATAATTAACACTTGATTGCATGTTTGGTCAATTTCAGACTGCAAAAGTTGATAAAAATCTTCAGTTTTCTGATGTTTGGCTTTGGTGGTTGGTACATAAATTTGAATAACTGGTCTTCATTGTAAGTGTATGGATATCATCCTATCACTGACAGCATTGTACTTCATGATAGATCTTAAAACATCCTTTGTGATGATGAATGCCACGCCATTCCTCTTTAGTTTCTCATTCCCAGTAGAGTAGATCTAGGATTGTCTGATTCAAAATGACCAAAACCAGTCCATTTTACTGATGCCTAGGGAGCTCTGGTAGCGTAGTGCCTAAGGCACTTGACTGCTAACCAGAAGGTTGGTGTTTAAGCCCACCAGCCACTCCTTGGAAGGAAGATGGGGCTATCTACTTCTGTAGTGATACTGCCTCGGAAACCCAAGAAGGGGTCGCTATGAGTAGGGTCTGACTCGATGGCACATAACAACAACAACAACAGGGTATCAATATTTATTCATTCCATTTCATTTTTGACAACTTTCAATATTCTTAGATTCATACTTCATACATTCCATGTTCCAATTATTAATGATGTTTGCAGCTGTTTCTCCTCAATTTGAGTCATGTCACATCAGCAAATGGAGGTTCCGAGAGCATTACTTTATCCATATCACTAAGGTCAGTTCTACTCTGAAGAGGCAGCTCTTTCCAAGTTGCATTTTGAGTGCCTTCTGAACTAAGGAGCTCATCTTATGGCACTGTATCAGACAGTGTTTCAAAGCTATTTATAAAGTTGTCCAGTAATGTATCAGATAGTGTTTCTGTGCTATTCATAAGGTTTTCTCTGACCAGTTCTTTGAGAAGTGGATGGCCTCTTCCTTCTTCCTAGTCTGTCTCAGTCTGTAAGCTGCATTGAAACCATGTACAACCCTGTTGGCCTTTGAAACACCTCCAGCCTAACATGAAAGCCACCACAGTATGACAAATTGACAGACAAGTTCATCTCCATTAGCTGTGCCAAACCTCTCTGCCCTCCCCTTACCTGGATCCTGCCACCATTGGAGCTGGCTCCCCTGCTTCCTGCCTTGGGCGGGTGGGGTGTTTCTCCCTCCCTTCCCTTACCTGGATCCTACTGCCTTCAGCCCTGGCTTTCCCACCTTCCTGCCTTGAGTGGAATGTAATGGAAATTACCTAGATTTAAGAGTGAGGGAAAACCTACTTCAAGTTAATGTTGTAGTATTTCATAGCTATGTGACATTTGGCAAGTCATTCAATTGTTCAAGTCCATTTTTGGGATTACTGTCATAAGTAAGATGAAGCAAAGTGTCAATTATATGGTGTGGTTGACTGAAGATTTTTAATGTACTTTAGATAATTGTAAGGTACCCCTTTGAAAAATCTCTATTTCTTAATACTTTTTGGTGTATTTTATTGAAGTTAAAGTCAATATTGAATTAAAATACAATTACAAATATTAGTGATATACTTCCCTTACAGGAATTCTACAACATTCTCAACAGGTAATCATTGAGATTTACTTGAAGAGACTCCATGATAGAAAACTATTCTTTCACAAATTATCATATTTGAGCCTATTTAGCTGGTCCCAACAATATAATTTTTTTGCAGCATGGGATATGTTGTTTTAAAAAGTATGTAACATGTACATATGAATTCAAAAGGCCAGAGTTTTCATATATGCGACAAGAATAAGTGATATAATTGAAGAACTTCAAATTTTCATGTCTTATTGTTTTCAGGAGAAGCTCTGATGGTGTAGTGTCTAAGGTATTTGACTACTAACCATAAGCCTGGAGGTTCAAACCCATCAGCCACTCCTCAGAAGGAAGATTGGGCAATCTACTTCCATAAGGATACTGCCTTGGAAACCCAAGGAGAGGTTGCTATGAATTGGATCCGACTTGACGACAGTGAGATTTTTTTTTCCTAGTGCTGCTTTAACAAAAATACAAGTGGATGTCTTAAACAATAAAGATTTTTATCAACTTCTGCAGCTTGAAACTGACTGAATGTGCAATCAGGATGCAATATTTATCACCGGTGACTGGAATGCAAAAGTTGGAAACAAAGAAAAGTCACTGGTAGTTGGAAAATTTGGCCTTGGTGATAGAAATAATGCTGGCACTCACATGGTAGAATTTTGCAAGACCAACGAATTGTTCATTGCAAACACTTTTTTTCAACAACACAAACGACGGCTGTACACATGAACTTCACCATATGGAACACACAGGAATCAGATTGACTACATCTGTGGCAAAAGGCGGTGGAAAACCTCAATATCTTCAGCCAATACCAGGCCGGGAGCTGATTGTGGAACAGACCATCAACTGCTCATATGCAA
>NW_006922121.1:1240823-1259677 GCF_000298275.1 Orycteropus afer afer
TGAGATGGATTGACACAGTGGCTGCGATGATGGGCTCAAGTATAGCAGGGATCATGGAGCTGGCGCGGGATCGGGCAGTGTTTTGTTCTGCTGTGCATGCGTGTGCTGTGAGTCGGAAATGACTCGACGGCACCTAACAACAACAGCAACTTACTAGCTTTGGTCATATTGTCAGGAGGGTCCACTCCCTGGAGAAGGATATCATGGTAAAGTAGAGGAACAGAGAGAAAAGAGAAACCCTCAGCAAGAGGGATTTGATGCAGTGGCTACAACCATGGGCTCAAAGCAATGACTGTGAAGATGGCACCGGATTGGGGAGTGTTTCATTCTGTTGTACATAGTGTCACTGTGAATTACAATGGACTCCATGGCACCTAACAACAACAACAACATTACCAGCTTTGTATACATCACCAGGAAAGATCAATTGGTGGAAAAGAGAATCATGTTTAGAAAAGTGGAGGGCCCACGTGAAAACAAGGCAAGCCCTCAACAAGATAGAGTGACACAATAATCAAAATAATGGATTTAAACCCGAGAGATGAAGAAGATGGAACAGGACTAGGCAACTGTTGTACACTAACTCTCCATGAGTTAGAGTGGACTGGATGGCAGCTAACAACAACATATACCAGCTAAACAATTGCTTTCTCCCTTCTCTTGAAGTTAAACATGGCCAGTAATTCAATTCTGGTGAAGAGAGAATGAAGCATTTCATTAAAATTTCTGGAAAAGCATTTAGTTTTCTAATATAAAAGACAGATACAACAGTTGCCACCTTTTTTGCTTGTTTGTTAAATTTTTATTGGTATTTGGGTGAAAGTTTACAGAGCAAATTCACTTTCCATACACCACCTCACATATACTTTGTCTCATGACATGGACTACAATTTACCACAATGCAACAGCTCCCCTTCCACTCCTGTCCCATGCACTCCTGCCCCACCCCCAGCTGTCTCCCTGTGCATACACATCCCTTCTATTCTCCCATGATTGATCTCTCCAAGGAGTGTATCTAGCTAATGTAAATGTTCAGCTCATATGCCTGTCTTTTGTCTGGCTCAAAGCCACGGTTCAATCTTAGACCTGAAGGGTAGCTAGGGACCATAGTTTCAGTATTCCATCAGGCTCTATCAGACCAGCAAACTTGATCTTTTTTTTTTTTTTTTTCTTAACGATTTTGAGTTTTGTTCCACATTGTTCTCCCACTCTATCCAGGATAGGTAGAAACCCCCTCCAAGTGCTTGACAGGGCTAGCCAGGCATCACCTAGTTCTTCTAGTCTCATAGTCACATAGGCTGAGGATATCATGGTGTACCAGTCACTTGGACTAATTGTTTCCATGCATCTTTGGTTTTCTTTATTCTTCCTTGCTCTGGATGAGGAGAGAACCATCATTGCATCTAGATGGCCACTTGTAAGCTTTTAAGATCCCAGTAGCTACTCACCAAAGTAGGATGTGGAACAATGTTTTTGTGTAGTATGTTATGCCAATTGAGCTTGATGTCCCTTTTGACTATGGTTCTGAGCCCACAGGTCCAATTATTCGCTCCCTCTGGGTACCTGGCTGTGGCCAAGAAGTGACTACAACCTTGTCCCTTATCAGCTCTACTATATACCTGGGGATTCTTACAGAACACACAAACACACTTGTAGAATCATTGTCTGCCAACCCTATACATGACCATGGGCACACGCCTTCCTGCATAGACATGCTTAATAGTTCAGCCTGTCCACCCATCTATCCACCCGTATATCCATGTTTGCCTTCACTGGCAACATAGGATTATATGTGCAAAAGGATTCATCTTTGTTTTCTGTGTTTCCCATGCACTTCTCTATGTCTTTCTCTTCCTCAGTGCCACCGTGTTGATCACTCACATTTGGTATATTGCCCTTCTGTTCACCCAAATCAATACTTGTCGCTACCTATCTAACAGTGTTTCCTCCCCTCCCCTCAAGCCCCTGGTAACCAACAAAGAAAATTTCCTTCCATATATAAACCATTACTTGACTTTTTTTTTTTTTTTAATTGTGATTTGGGTGAAAGTTTACAGAGCAACTTCATTTTCCATATCCTTGACTTTTTACAATAATGGACTAATACAATATTTGTTCTACTGTGGTTGACTTATTTCACTCAGCATAATTTCCTTCAAGTTCACCCATGTTATGCACTGTTTTGCACATTCCACATCATTCTTCAGGGTTGCATATAATTCCACTGTGTGTATGTACCATAGTTTGATTATTCATTGTTCTGTTGATGAGCATGTAGGTTGCTTCCATCTTTTTGCTATTGTGAATAGTGCTGTGATGAACATAGGTGCACATATATCTCTTCTTGTCCTGGATCTCACTTCTTTAGGATATATACCTAGTAATGGAATTTCAGGGTCAAATGGTATTTCTAATTCCAACTTTTTAAGGAATTGCCACACTGCTTTCCACAGTGGTTGTATCACTTGACAGTCCTACCAGCAGTGTATGAGCATCTCAGTCTCTCTGCATCCTCACCAGCACTTGTTATTTTCTGTCTTGTTGAACTTTGCTACTAGTGATGGGGCAAGATGGTATCTCATTGTTGTTTTGAGTTGCATCTCTCTAATGAGATGCCACCTTATTTCTATTTCTTCTTGCCTTGAATGAGGACATGATGTGTGGATCTGAAGCACTGTCTGAGGTAGCAGGTATTAAGACAAAAACCACTAGACTAAGAATAAGAAAATAGATAGATGGAAAAGGGTCTGGGTCCTTGATGGTTCTGATCTGGTGAACCAGACATCCTCTACCTCCATGCATCTTACTATATGAAAGTAATATATTTCTATTTATTTAAGCTGTTATTACTTGCATTTTTCTGTTATTTGAAACCAAGAGCACTGTCAGGTGATTCGTTATCAGAGAAGATAGCTGAAAAAATTTAGTTTCAAATGTGAATTTCTGTAAGATGAGTCTTGCTTATGTCATTAAGCTCATTTTCTGTGAGCTAAGAAGTATTGGAATTATTATCAGAAAGAACAGTTACAAGAAATATTATTTCTTTCTAAGAAAGGTATTTTTTATATCAAAATGCTAGTGATGTTTGTATATGAAAATCTTAATATATTTCAACGTCTAAAGAAAGTAATGTAAAGGCTGATATTTTGTTACTTATTTCACTGTAAAAAATTCTACTGTTTCTTAGCATATAATAGAAATTTTGGTTACATAATTTTACTCCTCTGTAGTAACTGAAATATAAAGCAAACCAGACCTACTGCCATTGAGTCAATTCAAATTCATTGGGTTTCCAAGGCTTTGTTGTTGTTAATAGATGCCTTTGTGTCATCTCTGACTCATAGCAAACCTATGCACAACAGAACAAACACTGCCCAGTGCTGTGCCAGCCTCACAATTCTTACTGTACCTGAGCCTGTCATTTAAGGCACTGTATCAATCCATCTCATTGAGGGCCACCCACCCGCACCTTTGTTGACCAACCATTTTACCAAGCATGATATCCTTCTCCAAGGAATAGTTCTTCCTGACAAAGTGACCAAAGTAAGTGAGTAGAAGTGTGGCCATTCTTGCTTCCAAGGAGCATTCCAGATGCACTTCTTCCAGGACAGATCTGTCAGTTCTTTTAGCAGTCCTTGATACTTTCAGCATTCTTTGCCAGCACCACAACTCAAAAACATGGACTCTTCTTCAGTCTTCCTTATTCATTGTCTGGCTTTTGCATGCATATGAGGCAATTGAAAATACCATGGCATGGGTTACGCACACCTTAGTCTTCAAGGAGAAATCTTTACTCTTCAGCACTGAAAAAGAGGTCTTTAGCAGCAGATTTGCCCAATGCAATACATCGTCGGATGTCTTGACTGCTGCTTTCATTGGTGTGGATTGTAGAGCCAAGTAATATGAAGTACTTGACAACTGCAATCTTTTCAACATCCATCGTGAAGCTGTTTATTGGATCAGTAGTGAGGATTTTCATTTTCCTTATTCTGAGGTGTAATACATACTGCAGACTGTAGTCTTTAATCTTCTTCAGTAAGTGCTCCAAGTCATCTTCACTTTCAGCAAGCAAAGTTATGTTGTTTGCATATCACAGGTTGTTAGTGAGTCTTCCTCCAATCCTGATGCCACATTCTTCTTCATATAATCCAGCTTCTCAGATTATTTGCTCAGCACACAGGTTGAATAAGTATGGTGAAATAATACAACCTTGACACACTCTCTTCCTGATTTTGAATCATGCAGTATCCACTTGTTCTGTTTGAATGGCACCCTACTGATCTACGTACAGGTTTCTTGTGAGTACAATCAAATGGTCTGGAAATCCTATTCTTCTCTTCATTATCCACAACGTTTTATGAGCCACAAAATCAAATTCTTTTGCATAATCAACAAAACATAAGTAAACATCTTTCTGGTAATCTTTGCATTCAGCTAAGATCCATCTGACATCAGCAATGATATCCCTTGTTCCATGCCCTCTTCTGAATCCAGCTTGCACCTCTAGAAGTTCTCTGTCAATATACTGCTGCAACAGTTTTTGAATTATCTTCAGTAAGATTTTACTTACATGTAATATTAATGATATTGTTCAATAATTTCTGCATTCTGTAGGATCACCTTTCTTTGGAATGGGTACAAATACGGATTTCTTCCACTCAGTTGGCCAGGTAGCTCTCTTCCAAATCTCTTGGCATAGCCAAGTGAGTGTCTCCAGCGTGGCATCCATTTGTTGAAACATCTCAATGGGTATTCCGTCAATTCCTGGAGCTTTGTGTTTTACCAATGCTTTTAGTGCAACTTTGACTTCTTCCTTCCATACCATTAGTTCTTGATCATATACCAACTTCTGAAATGGATGAATATCCACCAATTCTTTTTGGTACAGTGAATCTGTGTATTCCTTCCATTTTCGTTTGATGTCTCCCATATCATTCAATATTTTGCCCAAAAAATTCTTTAAATATTGCAATTCAAGGCTTAAATTTTTTCCTCAGTTTTTTTCAGCTTGAGAAATGCTGAGTATGTTCTTCCTTTTTGGTTTTTTAACTCCAGGTTTTTGCACATTTCATTATAATAATTGGCTATGTCTTCTCCAGCTACTCTTTGAAATCTTCTGTTCAGCTCTTTTATCTTGTCATTTCTTCCATTGGCTTTAGCTACTGTCCTCTTAAGAGAAAATTTCAGAGTCTCTTCTGACATCCATTTTGGTCTTTTCTTCATTTCTTGTCTTTTTAATGACCTCTTGCTTTCTTCATGGATGATGTTCTTTGTGTCATGCCACAATTCTTTTGGTTTTTGGTCACTGGTGTTCAGTGCATCAAATCTATTTTTTAGATGGTCTCTATATTCAGGAGGGATATTATCAAGTTCATATTTTGGCTCTCGTGTACATGTTTTAATTGTCTTCAACTTCAACTTGAACTTGCATATGAGCAGTTGATGATCTGTTCTACAATCAGCTCTTGACACTGTTTTGATTCAAGATATTGAACTTGTTCATAGCCTCTTGCCACAGATAGTCAATCTGATTCTTGTGTGTTCCATCCAGGGAATTCCATGTGTATAGCCACCATTTGTGTTGTTGAAAAAAGATTTTTGCAATGAGTAAGTCCTTGGTCTTCCACAATTCTATCATGTGATATCCAGCATTATTTCTATCACCAAGGCCATATTTTGCAACTACCAGTGACTCTTCTTTGTTTCTAACTTTTGCATTCCAATCACCAGTGATAATCAACACACCTTGTTTTCATGTTCCGTCAATTTTAGACTGCATAAGTTGGTACAAATCTTCAGTTTCCTCATCTTTGTCTTTGGTGGTTAGTGCATAGATTTGGATAATAGCAGTATTAGCATGTCTACCTTGTAGCCATGTGGATATTATTCTATTACTGACAGCATTGTACTTCAGGATAGATCTCGAAACAGTCTTTTTCATGATGAATGCCACACCATTCCTCTTCAATTTGTCATTCCAAGTGTAGTAGATCATAGGTTGTCTGATTCACCATGGCCCCAGCCAGTCCATTTCAGGTCACTAATGCCTAGGTTGCTCTCTGGTAGCATAGTGGCTAAGACGCTTGCCTGCTAACCATATGGCTGGTAGTTCAAACCCACCAGCCACTCCTCGGAAGGAAGGTTGGGAAATCCTACTTCCGTAGTGATACTGCCTTGGAAACCCAAGGAGGGGTCGCTATGAGTCAGGGCTGACTCGACGGCACATAACAACAACAACAACAATGCCTAGGATATCCATCTTTATTTGTTCCATTTCTATAAATGTTTTCAGAAGTATATTTATTCATCTTCCTTGGGTGCAACAGCTGAGTTTGAACCAGCAAGATCCAAATCTGGATCTTGGCTGTGCCAATCTTTCCATGAATCACTCTCCTTGATTCTATGTGTGCTGGTGATCTTTATAGTTCTTTTGCTTGAAGTAGTCAAATGTCTTAGGTACTGTGCTCCCAGATCACCTTTAACTGAAATATAGGCCATATAAAATTAAGTGTCCTTATAAGATCCAATGTAAATTGTCTAACTAGTCTTGTTCCTTTGACAGCAATTAGATTTTAAAAAATGGAAAGGAAATACTGATGTCCATACATGTTCTATTCAGCAAGTTACTTTAAAAATAAATAGTTCACAACTTCAGCATTTTGAGATGCCACTAGTCTCATTTTTGGAGGGGAAGAAAACAACAAATGGAATTATTTTTGTTATTTCATTTTCTACCACTTAGATTAAATCAAGTGAAAAAAATATATTGTTTAGTTCCAGTTTATATAGAGTGAAAAAGATTATATACAGTGTTCTCCAAAGGCTTTAAAAAAGCTGGGAAATTTCTGCAAATCTTTTTGGCTGATGTGATCACTTGAGGCTGACAAGAGTGTCAGCCAATCAGAATTGCACTTTTGAAATGATGTTTGTTTTCAGTAATATTTTTGTTGAGGATAGAACATGAATTTTACTATAAAAATTAATTATTTCATCTGTTAATTAACATTTTATTCATTAACTAATGTTATCTAATGATATTTCTAGCTAAATAAGAGCCTTCTTCTAAGGAAATAATTTAGAATTACAAGATTTATAAAGATTTTGAAGTTGGATATTCTTAAGTTTGAAACCCAGCTTGGTACCTCACTTCTTGTGTGACTTCAAGAAATTTAATTGAAGCTTTGAATCTTCACTTCTTCATCTTTCTTTTCATGTCCATCTTAGGCATGTGGTGCAAGGATAAGCTGATGTAACATACATAAAATGCCCACCTTAGTTCCTGGACCTGAGTGTACTCCACAGGTATGTATTCTGTTCTTAGAGCTAACAGCTCATCACATGGCAATGTCTTCATTACCTAGTACTGCTGTAACATAAATATCACTAGTGGCAGTTTGAAGGAATATATATTTATTATGTTCACATTTCTGGAGCCTAAAGGTCCAAATCTGGATCTTGGCTGTGCCATGAATCACTCCATGAATCACTCTCCTTGATTCTATGTGTGCTGGTAATCTTTATAGTTCTTTTGCTTATAGATGATCCTCACATGTTGTCTGTTTTACCCCTGTGTGTATGTCTCTGTGAGTATTGCGATGTTTTTATAACTCATGTGTGAATAAATTTAGGATCCACCCTAGACTGGTATAAGCTCAATTAATTGATTACATTGTATTAGATTACACTATGGAAGGTAATCAGCTGTACCCAAGGCCAACATGGCACATGTAAGTACTCCATGGCTGCAAGTAAAATAATATTATTTGGTAAAGCAAATGGGTGTCATAGCCTAGCCAAGTTATCACATAAAATGAACTATCACAGTTGACAAGAGAGGCCATTCTAAAAGAGGCATATATCCTACACTGGAGAAGTATAACAGCAGCTTGGGATTCAGGGAAAGGAGGCACAGGCAACATGTCACGTGAGCTGAACATTGACAAAATGATTTTGTCTGAACATGGAAAGAAGGGTGGACTTGTCTTCCATTGATGCTTTAGAAAGGAATCTGTTGTACTCACGTTCCAGTATGGCTGCATGCATTCCACACAGTAATGTCCAGAGGCAAATATTTCATTAGTAAACTTTCCACTGTTTTATTCTACATATTTGTTATTAATTCAAGAGTGACTACCAAGAGGTTTATGAAATAAAATATCTAAACTAGAAAATCACACTGACAGTGGTGATGTTTATTGACTTCACCATGCTTCTCACAGCTCAGCAATACATCTTTTTCAGTATTAACTGAACATCAGCTTCGTTAATGTACTGAATGATTTGAGTTCTTTGTTATTATCCCTCATTATTTGCTTTCTTGCCCAATTTAACCTCATTCATCTGAAAGCTGGGAAATGGTGTTTAGACTCTTTTTCATTGTTGTTTGGTTTAAGCAGGCTTGAAAACGTTGAATAGTTAATGACTCATCTTCATTATGTGAGGAAATTGCATAATGCAGTGTATCAGCATAGCATTTAACCTTAAATTTTAACTCCATTATGTAGTCATTAACCTTATGTTTTATATCACCCCAGTCCTTAGGATGATCAGTAGAGGCCCATTCCTACATTATTGTGTGAAAAATTAAATTAAATTAAAAAAAACTTGTCCAGTGCCTCTTGCATTCCCAGCCCCTTTACATACTCACCCTGTGTCCCAAAGCCCTATGAAGACACCTGGCACAAAGCAGATATTTAATGAATATTGGTTTTAATAAATACATGCCAGAGGCTCTGAAAAGCATCAATATAAATATGGTGCTGTTCTGATGCTGGGAGCTCTGGTGGCATAGTATCAATTTTAAAAAAAAAGGCATTTGACTGCTAACCAGAAGGTTGGTGGTTCAAATCCACCAGCCACTCTTCTGAAGGAAGATTGGGCAATCTAATTCCATAGAGGTACTGCCTTGGAAACCCAAGGAGGGGTTATTATGAGTCGAATCCACTTGAAGGCATGAGTTTTTTTTTTTTTTTAATTCTGATACCATGATTTTGAAAAATGATGATAAGGGCTAATTAAAACAAATGAGGAGGAATCCACATGTCAGATTATACACAAAGAAGTACAAAAATAGTATAGGAATTAGATGACTAAAAACCAAAACCAAAAACAAAAACAAAAAAGAAAAAAAAGACTGTCATTGAGTTGATTCCGACTCATGGTGACCCTATAGTACAGAGCAGAACTGTCCCATAGGGTTTCCAAAACCTTTATGGAAGTGGACTGCCCTTATTTCTCCAGTGGAGGATCTGGTGGATTTGAATCTCTGATCTTTTCCTTAGCAGTGGAATGCTTTCAACCACTATGCCACCAGAGCTCATTCTCACTGCTGTCTAGTCAATTCAGACTCATAGTGATCCCTCCTTGGGTTTCCAAGGTGGTATCTCTATGGAAATAGATTGCCCGGTATTCCTTCTGAGGAGTGGCTGGTAGGTTTGAACCTCCAGCCTTCTGGTTAGTAGTCAAATGCCTTAGGCACTATGTCACCAGAATTCATTGGAGGACTAAAAATGTAGATTAAAAAATGCTTTATGAAAATATCCTCTGTCAAACGTATCTATATTCATAGGTGTAATCCCATTCTTCTTTTCACACTTGTTAACCTGACATGTCTATCTATGTATCTATTCATAATCCCCCTTATGCATAATCCTGTGCAAGTTTGAAGAGTCCTCACACCAAGCCTAACATAAGGGTTACCAAACTAAGCCAAACTTACTGTCACCAAGCTGATTGTGATTCACTGAGTTTCCAAGACTGTAAATCTTTATGGAAACAGACTGCCTTATTTTTCTTCTGTGGAGCAGAGCAGCTGGTGGGTTTGACCCGTTGACCTTTTGGTTAGCTGCCAAATACCTCAATCATTGCCTCACCAGAGCTCCTTAGGTAAGAGTTGGAGTTAGAAAATCTAGTTTTTGATCCAGGCCTGTTGTTTTCTAGCTGTGCAATTGGATATAGGTTACTTTTAGTCCCTCAGTCTCAGTTTCAACATTTCCAAAGTAGCAATAATATCTCCTACCACAATGGCTGCATAGAAATTAAATATGATAGTGTTCATAAAGTACTTAGCAAATATCAGAGCCTTATTTATTAATGTCTTCATTATACTAGATAGACATAAACTTTTTTTTAAGTAGCTTATTTTGGATCAATTAGAATGCTTTGAGGTCCAATTAATTGATATTTCTGACTCAAATTAACTTAAAGAATAAAAACATCCTTTATCATATATTAAAAAAAGCCTAAAGAATCATATTTTAACTTGGTTTACGCATACATTTATTATGGTCATCAGAAGAGTGTATCTTTCTATCTCTTTGCATAGAAATTCAAATGATGTGGTTTCACATGAAGGATGGCTATGGTTATTCTCATGATCTAATGTGGCTGCATCAGTTCCAGACATCACATCTAGATACAATTATGTCCAGTGGCATAAAGGGACTGTCTTTCCCAATGTCTCCCTATTTTGATAAAGAACATATTTTAGCCAGATATTAGATATATGCATGCCTGTAAGTCACTTGCTAGTGACACTGAAATTATTTTATTAGGATAGATAATTCATTTGAGGTGGAGATGATTTGGAGGAGTAAATAAACATCACCACCCTTAAGTCTGATTTTCTAGTTTAGATTTTTTTAAAATTGATTTCATAAACCTCCTGTCAATCATCCCTGAATTAATAACAAATGTGTAGGATAAAGTATATCCTAACATTGCTAATGAAATACTTGTCACCCAAGAAAGCTCAAGAAAGTGTATGTTTCTGTACATTAAAAACATAATTAATTTTGTTCAAATAGCCAATGGGAAAACTAGGTAGTCTTGTAATCTTTGTATAATTTAGATAAGGACTGAAAGATACATATATCAACTTGAACACTGTAAACAATTCTGAGGAAATTTCATCAAGTTCTTTTTAAAAAATTTATTTTCCGAAGTTCCGTGGACTTCTCTGTGGCATATAGATTTCCTATAGGGAGCTCTGGTAGCATAGTGGCTAAGACACTTGCCTGCTAACCAGATGGCTGGCGGTTCAAACCCACCAGCCACTCCTCGGAAGGAAGGTTGGGCAATCCTACTTCCGTAGTGATACTGCCTCAGAAACCCAAGGAGGGGTTTGACTCGACGGCACATAGCAACAACATAGCATGTCAGTCATACAGAGATTGGATTTTCATAAAGTAATGTTCTATTCAGTGAAACTATATTGAACAGAGAGGAAATATGAATTTGAACTTCACCTACAAAGAGATACAGTGTCATTTAATTTCCCACTATGGAGGCAATAAGTTCTAGTAGAGTCTCTGAAGCATTGACTTGCAGACCAATTCTTTACCTACATTGTGTGTTCCCTTCATCCCCTTTACAAAGATTGAATGGTTTATGGAAATTTTACCACAAAATAATGCGTAGGAAGTCTTAATTTGGTAGAGAAATCATTCTCTAAAAATACTCCTTACAATAAGAATATTAAATTCTATGAAGAATTCGACCATTCTACAAGGAAAAAAAGCAGAATGCAATAAGCAAGAAGGGATCCCTTCAGATGTTAAAATATTGGCCTACTTTTACCAGATGTTTTCATTTGAGTGATTTTTTTTTGTTCTGCATAAATGACAATGCTTTTCCCCAACTATAAAAAGAATGAAGATTTATGAAAAAATAGGTTGTGAAACATTACATTTGGCATTTCCATTCAGTGCCAAGATTTAGTGATATGGTAGGAAAGTTGCAAATTATTTATTAATGTTCATTCCATTGAACGGACATAAGCTTTTTCCTTTTGTGGATAAAATTTCCCCTACTTCCAATTTTACCTTTAATTTTTTTTCATGCAATGTGCATCTATAAACCACAAACCTATCAAAAATAGCTAACAATTTATATCCTCAGATGTTTAAAAAGAAAAGGATCAGAGATCAAAAATGTAAGTTAAAAAAAAATGTAACAACATAAAAAGGATATGCATCTATCTTTGTATCTATCTATGGCACCTAACAACAACATATACATATGTATTTATACATATATAAGCCCTTGTGTTTCTGTGGTTAAAACAATCCTTATAAGTTGTTTAAAAGGTTGGAAATTCTCATCTACCCACAACTCAACAGAAGAAAAGACTTAGCCATCTGTTCGCATAAAAATTACAGTCTAGGAAACCATATGAGGCAGTTCTACTTTGTCCTATAGGGTCACTATGAGTTACACTTGACTCAGTGGAAAGCAACAACACCACATATACATATGCGTATACATATACATGTTGTTGTTGTTATTTGCCATCGAGTCAGCTCCGACTCATAGAGATCCCTCCTTGGGTTTCCATGGCAGTATCACTACAGAAGTAGGATTGCCCAACCTTCCTTCCGAGGAGTGGCTGGTGGGTTTGAACCGCCAGCCTTCTGGTTAGCAGTCAAGTGCCTTAGGCACTATGCTACCAGAGCTCCATACATATACATATACATATATATATATACAAATACATATATGTGTGTGTGTGTGTGTGTGTGTATAAGCTCTGGTGGCATAGTGCCTAAGGCACTTGACTGCTAACCCATCAGCCACTCCTCAGAAAGAAGACTTGGCAATCTACTCAGAAACCCAAGGAGGGGTTGACTCAGCAGCAGTGAGTTTATATATACATTATACACACACACACACTCATACACACACACACACATATATATGTGTGTGTGTGTGTATCTTAACAGAAAAGAGATGATAAAGCATTTTCATTTCTTTTAGCAAGTTATAACACAAATGCACTTATTCAGAAGGATAAGTGTATGAATACAACTTTAATAATTGTTTACTGTCCTTCTTTGTTGATGGTCCCACCTTGAGGTTTACCTGTCACTGTCCCTTTTGCCATAGTTACTGTGAGTGGGGTCTGGCATTTGCCCCAAATAGGATTACCAGCCTCTACTCTGCATTGCATCTGGAAATATCCCATTATGTGAGGAGGAAGAGTGAGGTCATAGCTAGAATACAGAGTCAGCATCTTCTGTGTCCCTCAAGCTCTGATATAAAACTACAAAGAGGGTGATAGAGTTTTGTATAAAATGAACACACATATGTGAACACCCTAAGAATTCAGTTGCCTCCATCTCTCTCTTAAACTGAATATATCAACTCTAAGGGGAGTATTCCATTTCAGTAAAATAGAACCTAATTTTTGGAAACAATGTGGATTCCCTTTGTATTCACCTACCTCCACCAGGAAGCAAAGGCTAGTAAAAGAGCCACTGCTCCCAAGAGTCATATAATCCCATAGAGGAAACAAGACCATTGGTACAAAATATCTATCCTGCTATAGATAAGGTCAGATGCATAAAAGAAGAACAATATTCACAGAATGTTACTGAGTTCAAAGAGGACACAATCACATCAAGTAAAGGAAGGCTTTCCAGAGAAGAAAGGTATTCAACAGGATGAGTAGGATGCTTGAAGGATTACCAGGTGAAGATACAGGTGAATACTGGTGGAAATGCCCTATCAGCAAAGATATGAAGGTATGATAGTGACAAAAACATACTACGATGTGGCTGAATGTTAAGGCATATTTAGGGAAGAGTAGGCACTTTTCTGGAAAGAGGTTATCTGTCCAGTGCTGATCTATGATTTCACTTTTATATAGCAAAGGAAGAGCTGCTGGAATCTGCTTTTCAGAGTCACAGTCCAATTTTGTTCAAAGTCAACTTAGAAAAGTCCTTAACTCTGTTATTAAATGTGCATATGTATGCATATATATTAATAATAAGTGTCCTCAAAACTACTCACTGCCATCGAGTAGGATCTGACTCATAGTGACCCATCCATGGATTTCTGAGGTGACATCTCTACAGAAGTAGATTGCCCAATCTTCCTTCTGAGGAGTGGCTTGTGGGTTTGAACCATGAGGCTTCCAGTTAACAGTCAGATGCTTTAGGCACTTAAGGCATGTTAATTTGTCTACAGAAAATATGTGATACTATATGACTATTTCCCAATACTATAAATATTGTTTTAACTTAATTATATATTTTGTATTGTACATTACATAAAAGTTTGCAAGTGAATGCCAAATATTAGTTTCAGAATTCAATTTAATTAATTTTTTACTACCAAACCACAGTAATAGATGAATAGTGATTTATTTTTTTGTTTTGGGTATTTCAGTTTTAAGTGAAATTTATTTATTTAAACATTACTCATGCATTCACATTCAATACATATTCCGGGAGGAACAAAAATATCTCATGCAGAATGAAACACATTGGAGGCACAAAGTTGTATTAGACGAAATCCTTCAGAATTATAGTATGGAATAAGTATGGAAACACTTATTGATTCTTTTTTTTTTATTATTTTAGCAAACATATTCTGACACTCTGTGCAAGATACTGTTGTAGGTTCTGGACGACCAGAAAGTAATATATAGTATAAAGATAATTAATAAGAGGAAATAGAATGTTGGAGACCGTTTAATATCTGGGGCTGACTTCCAGCTAGAGAAACTGTACAGATTATAGGAACAGATAGCTCTATTTAATGATGATTAAATGGACACCCGAAGTGATTAAACTATATATTCTAGATCTCACAGGATTACTGACTAAGCTAGGATTAGAAGCTAGTAAACAAGTATCAGTAAGTGCTCACTAAATATTCATGTATAAAGAGGGGAAAAGGTAATAGGAAGGGAAGTGGGATGTTTGAAAATTTCAGGGCAGGTTTGGAAAGATTTTGGATTGAATGATGCATAAAGTTCCTACATGAGGTCAGTGGGGTAGGGATAATGTTGTTGATGTATACAAGCATGGGTAATCAGTTCGAATTCAATCTCCTAGGCAACAGGGAACCATTGCTTGTGTATATACTCAACTCTCACTTGCAACATGAAAACAATTGAATATCTCCATAGTTTCTCATTCATTATTTAACTCATTCATCCTTTATGGATCGCCTGCCATATGCCATACACTTTGATAGGAGCTGTACACACGGGACCCACAGCCCAGAGGGACAACATGCATGTGTATCTATTATGCCGATTGAAGGTGACAAGTGCTATGACAGTACTCCTCCCTCTCCTGCTGTCCCCTCCTGTCTTCCTCCTCTGATTGCAGTTTGTACACAGTGCTTATCACAGCACAGGAGTGCCTGATCCACTTTGGTGGCTGGGGTCACAGGTCTATCCGATTGAAAGCAATACAAGCTATTTCTCGAATAACAGAATTTATCAAAGGAAAAAAAAATGATAAAAAGTAAAAAAGCTAAGATTATAAATTCTTCCCCACAGTGATTATTTCAGTACATGGTATAGTTTTCCAGTCTACATTTGTTATTATTAATGTTATAATTATATTATTATTAATATTATTCTATATTTCCTGTGATCCTGAATGCAAATAATGGTGACACTACACTATCTCATTATTTCCTCTTTGTCTCAAGTAACATGACCCCACTCCCAATATGATTAACTCATAGTCATCTCTCAACACCTAATTCAAATATCCTCTCCCCTTTAAAGTCTATCTCAACAAGACTCAGTTGCTCTTTTCTCCTGTACCTCTATAGCTCACCAGGCACCTCTGTCACAGAGTAGTGACCACATCACTATTCTCTGTCTGTAGCTGCCTCTGTCTATATTAAACTGTGGGTGACCTGAAGTCCAAGACTATCTTACAACATCTCAAACAGAATAGATGCAGTAAATGAGTGACAAAACCCAGAAAAGTCCCTGGATCACCAGACCAATCATTAAATCTTTTCATTAGGTTTTTCATGTCCATTATGTTCAGTTGTACACTGATTCTGTGACAAACCATAATGCTAAATGCATATTTTATTACAGTTTTCAATTAACAGCAGTGTAATCTTTGATAATGGGCACCATACCTGGCACAGAATAAATTCACAATAAATGTTTCATTAATGGATATTGATTCAATAACCAGATGTTGTATTTTTCCAATTATTTAGGGGGAAATGAATTTTCTAGTAAATTACCTAAGTACCCTATAAAAAATTTACAATGTTCAGAAATAGACATTTACACGATCCCGTCCCATAAGTTAAAAATACCTGCTTCCTTCATTTCCTCTTCCCCGATGATGCTGCCTTTACTTCATCCTGTTTTCCTTTTGTAGCTCCGTTGATTTGCCTCCACTCACTCCAGTGTTTTCACACTCTCCACGTTCTTGCAGGATTCCTTTTTTTTGCCTGTGCTTCTAATCAAGTTACAAATCCACTAAACAAAGATTTCAACTGATATTCCTCTCTAGGTATTTTAGACACTTGACAGACACAATTGATAAAAGGTTAAAGAAAGAATGACTGCAAAGAAAGGTTACATGTCCGTAATTAGAGAGAAAACAATTTTTTCTAAACTCTAGATATGTTCTAAACTCTAGATATGTTAGGAGCTCTGGTAGCATAGTGGCTAAGGCACTTGACTGCTAACCAGAAGGCTGGCGGTTCAAACCCACCAGCCACTCCTCGGAAGGAAGGTTGGGCATTCCTACTTCCGTAGTGATACTGCCTCGGAAACCCAAGGAGGGGTCACTATGAGTCGAGGCCAACTCGATGGCAAATAACAACAACAACAACAGATATGTTGGTTTTACATATATTGTTGTTGGGTGCCTTCTGATCGGTTTCCACTCTTAGCGATCCTATGTACAATGGAACAAAACACTGCCTGGTCTTGTGCCATACTTAACAATCACCACAGCCCAGCATATCTTTCTCCATATCTTGGTCCCTTCACACAACATGACCAAAGTATGTGAAGCAAAGCTTGTCCTTCTTGTTTCTAAGAAGCATTGTGGCTGTATTTTCCCTAAGACAGATTTGTTCATTCTTCTAGTAGTCATGGTACATACATGATTCTTTGTCAACACCACAATTCAAACCCATCAGTTCTTCTGTGGTCTTCTTTATTCATTGTCCACCTCTAGCATGAATATGAGCCTATTTGAAAAAGGGTATGCTTGGAACAGGCATATCTTGGCCTTTAAAATGACATTTTTATTCTTTAAAAACTTTAAGGAGGTCTTTTGCAGCAGATTTGCCATATAATATGTCATTTGATTTACTGACTGCTCCTTCCATGGGTGTTGATTGTGAATCCAAGTAAAATGAAATCCTGACATCTTCAATCTTTTCTCCATTTATCACAATGCAGCTTATTGGTTTAATTGTGAAGAGTTTTGTTCTCCTTATGTTGAGGATGAGTTTATGTTGAGGTTTGATCAATACCGAGGTCTGTAGTCTTTTATCTTTATCAGTAAATGCTTCAAGCACTCTTCACTTTCAGCAAGGAAGGCTGTGTCATCTGCATATTGCAGGTTGTTAAAGAGTCTTCCTCCAATCTTAATACAGTGTTCTTCATATAGTCCAGCTTCTTGGACTGCTTCCTCAGCAAACAGATTGAATAAGTATGGTGTTTCAGTTATCTAGTGCTGCTATAACAGAAATTCCTCAAATGTATGGCTTGAAGAAATAGGGATTTATTCTCTTACAGTTTACAAGGCTAGAAGTCTGAGTTCAAAGTGCAAGCTTTAGGGGCTGGATGAAAGCCCCTTGACCTTGGGCTTCAGCTCTGCTGCTTGCTCCTGGTCCGCTAAACTGAAGGATTCTCTTAGATCAGGCAACTGCTTGTGGCTGAGGCTGACAGACCCAGAGTCAGCAAGTAAAATGACACAGGCTCAAAATTATCAAGCAACATGGCAGGCCACTAGTTCAAGTCCAGAAACAGTTCCAAGATCAGCAGACAACATCACAGCTACTGAGATGAAGACTGGGCAAAATGCAGGATCCAGATGTGTCAAAAAGTGAAAGACCATCCTCACAGCTTCTTCTTACATGCTGAAAGCAGACTACATCCCTAAGGCAGCCACTCAGCTGCTCACAGTAGATTCCACCATGGAGCTGATTACCAGTCTCATTACGGGAAATAACGACATCTATCTGCCCAGCCACTCAAAACCAGGCCCAGAGAAGTTGACACACAACCTTAATTACCACATATGGTGAAAGGATATAGCCCTCAGGCACACCTTTCCTGATTTTAAACCACACAGTATTGCTGTTTTCTGGTTGAATGATTGCCTTTTGACCTATTTACAGGTTCCTTTTGAGCTCATTTAAGTGTTCTGGAATTACCATCATCATGATATTATGCATAATCTGTTACAACCCAAACAATCATATGCCTTTGCATAGTCAGTACAACACAGGTAAACATCTTTCTGGGATTATTTGCTTTCAGCAAAGGTCCTCCTGATATCCCTCATTCCATGTCCTTTACTGAATTTAGCTTGAATTTCTGTCAGTTCTCTATCGATGTAATGCTGCAACCATTATTGAATCATTTTCCACAAAATTTTACTTGTATGTGATATTGAGGATACTCTTCCATAATTTTCACATTCTGTTGGATCACTTTTCTTTGTAATGGGCACAAATATGGATCTCTTCTAGTTGGTTTTCCAGGTAGTTGTCTTCCACATTTCTTGGCATAAATGAATGAGCACCTTCAGCACTGCATCCATTTCTTGAAATATCTCAGTGGATATTCCACCAATTCCATCCAAGAGCTTTGTTTTTCACTAACTCCTTCAATGTAATTAGAACTTCTTCCCTCATTATACCATCAGTTCTTGATCGTATGCTACTTCTTGAAATGGTTGATCACGGACCAATTCTTTTTCTATACATTGGTTCTGTGTATTCCTTTCCCTTTTCTTTTGATGTTTCCTGCATCATTCAATATTTTGCCCACCCAAAAATCAAATCAAACTCACTGCCGTTGTGTCAATTGTGACTCATAGTGACCCCTCCTTGGGTTTCCAAGGTGG
>NW_006922121.1:1260287-1260780 GCF_000298275.1 Orycteropus afer afer
AACAACAACAACAATCAAAAGCAAGTTTTAGGATCTTTTCTAACATTCATTTTGGTCTTCCCTTCCTTTCCTGTCTTTTTAATGTCCTTTTGCTTTCTTCATATACCATATTCTTGATGTCATCCCACAACTTGTCTGGTCTTTGATCACTACTAACATCAATTCTTCAGATTGTGTCTAACTTCAATGTCATATTTTGACTCTTATGAACTTGTTATAATTTTCTTCAGCTTCAACCTAAATTTATATATGAGCAATTGATAATATGTTCTACAGTTGGCCCCAGCCCCTTGTTCAGACTGATGATACAGAGCTTCTCTATTGTCTCTTTCCACAGTTGCAGTTGATTTGATTCCTGTGCATTCCTTCTGGAGAGGAACATGTTATTGTCAACATTTATGTCGCCTAAACAAGTTATTTGCATTGAGTAAGTCATTGGTCAATTTTATCAGCTTCTACAGTCTGAAATTGACCAAACATGCAATCAGGATGT
>NW_006922121.1:1267156-1274919 GCF_000298275.1 Orycteropus afer afer
TTGACTGCTAACCAGAAGGATGATGGTTCAAACCCACCAGCCACTCCTTGGAAGGAAGGTTGGGCAATTTACTTCTGTGGAGATACTGCCTCAGAAACCTAAGGAGAGGTAGCTATGAGTCGGATCCAGTTTGACAGCAGTGAGGTTTTTTTTTTTTGAGGATAATGAAATGCTCAATATTTGTCATGCAGTTGGTTTGAATCTCATATATGATGAAATGATTCAAATAGCTATCTGATCAGGCACTTCAGACTGAAGATGTCAAATCCCACTTACACAAGATTACCTCATACTCATAAAGAGTTACAGAAATCATTATGTGTCTTTGTCAACAGCAAGTAACATCTCTGGATCTTAGTTTATTTTTCTTTTCATCAAGGGGATTGGATTTCAAAATGATCACTTCATCACTTCATTTACTTCCAATGTAAAAATGTTATTGCGTTTTAAATATAATCAGCCTATTTGAGTTCACCACCTTCTTGGTGTTATTCTAAAGTATAATGTCCTTAGCCATGATGTTCTACTTTTCTCCTTTAACCTATTCTATAGATGCTATGGAAATGAGACATTTTGTTTCTTTAGTGTATTATATATGATGAAAGAATAGTCTTTTCCTTTTTTCCTTAGATGTTCATCAGTGCATAAAAATTAAAAAAAAAAAACAAAGAAACAAATAAATAAAAAGGAAAAAGAAAAAACTCTGCACATTTTATTTGTAGAAACCTGAAAATACATAAAACTGAGGAAGGAATGTGCTAATTGCCTATTTCCCCATTACAAAATATGTTGACCAGGGAGTAAAAGGACCATTGTGTTATTTTCACACTATCAAAGAAGTAAGTTGACTGATAGGAATTGATGATTCTCTTCCATTTGCTTTCATCTTTTAGGTTCCGTGAAGCAATACCTAATTTAAAGTTTAATATCTTTCTTCTGTTCCCACATGCACCAGATGGCATAGGCAACTACCTCCTACTATCTAATTCCTTAGTGACATTTATTATTCATCAGAAAGGAAGCTAGAAAACATTATCTTTCCAATTTCTGGCTTGCTTAATCACATATATTAAAGAAAATGCCCTGTAGTTAGCAAAGGAACTATATTTAAACCAGTAATAGCATTAAAAAGTAAAACCCTGTGGCCAACCATCAGGGATGCTTGTTCTCCCAGACAGGCAAGTTAGTGGGGAAATGTAACTAACAAAAAAAAAAAAAACAATGATAGCAGCCTTGGCAATAGAGATGTTTTCAAAGATCATGTCCTTAAACCTATAGACATTGGCCTAGCATGAAGAAATTAACTTTGTGTCCATTTCTACAGACCACCAAAACTTCCATGTGTCTAACGAGAGACCTTACTTGCCAGTCAAGGACAAGAAGTTGAATATTGAATTCGTTTACATTTTGAATCTCTGTGTTAGCAGTATCCAGAGTTCTTCAGAGTTAATAACAAGGAGAAAGGCTGTTTTGATATTGTGAGTGAAAAAGGACACAAAGGGAGAATGATTTTGTAAATGTATGATTTCATACTTTTTTTTTATGCAAATGACCAAAAAAAAAAATAAAATAAAAATAATCCAGTGCTTCTTGGCTTTCACAACAGGAAATTTAGTTAACTCTTATAACTTCAAGGATCACTTGTTCTGGCTTCAGGCACAGTTTAATTGAGTAACTCAAACATTATCACCAGTTCTCACTCTTGGTCTATCTCTTGGCCCTCATTTCCTGATATAATCTCCATTTCTCAGGCATCTTTTTTTTTCTCAGGATGGCATGATGACAACAGCAATGTCAAGCCTGCGTCCTATTTTCTTAGCAACTCCAATAGAAAGAAAGCACATTTCTACAACTTACACCAACAAAATCTCTGTCATCATCTCTGACTGAATCACCTTTGGACATATGCTTATCACTGAATCCATGACTGAGGCTAGAAGCATATGTAATCTGACTAGTTTAAACCCAAAATACATACCACTCCCTGAAGTAGGAACTGACTGCCAGCATACCTGAAACCATACATGGGAATGCATATGAGATCTCAAGGAGAATGGAGTTCTGCTACCAGAGGCAGGTGAGTAAACATTGAAAGATATCAAATAACAAATGTCCACAACCATCATTGTCCCTATTGATACCTGGAGAGTAATTTGAGTGAAGAAAGGGGGCTTTGTGTTAGGCCTGTGCTACACAGAGGAGGCAATTTGGCAGAGTTGCCTATAGGAAGGGACTCACACCGGATCATTTGTGAGGATTTCATACTTGCTATGCTTTTAGGAGCTCTGGTAGCATAGTGCCTAAGGCACTTGACTGCTGCTCTGGTGACATAGTGCCTAAGGCACTTGACTGCTAACCAGAAGGCTGGCGGTTCAAACCCACCAGCCACTCCTCCGAAGGAAGGTTGGGCAATCCTGCTTCCGTAGTGATACTGCCTTGGAAACCCAAGGAGGGGTTGCTATGAGTTGGGGCCGACTCGACGGCAAATAACAACAACAACAACAATGCTTTTAGATGTGGATCTTCCAATTTGTGGACAAAATTTTAAAAAGGGATATAACTAAAAATGAAAGAGGTCTTAATTTCTTTGGGGGATACACAGATAAAGAAAATATAATACAAACAAATGGTATTCATTCATTACTCTTAACACTAATGCTAGTATTAGAATCTGAGGAAGAAGAAACATAAACCTAAATTGACTTTTTTTTTTTTTTTCATTCCGATTGTTTTCTTCTTACAAAGTTTGAGCCATGAGGCCAATGCACCGTATGTACTGCCAGCAGCCATCTGTTAGTGGGGGCTTGGATGCTGCTATGATGCTGAGCCAGTTTCAGTGGAGCTTCCAGCCTAAGATGGTGTTCTGGTTCCCTAGTGCCACTCTGAAAGGAATATACCACAAATGGGATGGCCTTAACAAACAGAAGTTTATTCTATGACAGTTTGGAGGCTTTAAGTCCAAGTTCAAAGTGCCAGGCTCTAGGGGTTGGGTGAAAGTCTCTCAACTGTGGGGTCTAGCTCTACCTCCTGCTCCCAGCCCACTGGAGCTAGAGGCATGTCTTCACTCAGACACCTGCTGGCTGCTGAGGCTGACAAACTCAAGGTGGACAAGTAAAAAGACATAGTCCCCATGTTACCAAACCACATGGCAGGCCATTAGTTTTAGTCCATTGTAAGTCCCAAGGTTGGCAGAGCATGGCAGGCTGCTAAACAATGACACAGCTATATGCAGGATCCAGGTGTGCCATAAACTAGAGACTATCCCCAAGGCTTCTCCTTATATACAGGAAGCTACTCACCCAAAGGCAGCTACTCACCTGCTTGTGGTATGTCACACCATGGAGTTGATTGCCAATCTCATCATGGGAAATAACTACCACCAGCTGCGCAGCCACTCAACCAGGCCCAGGCAAGTTGACACACAAATTAACTACCACAAATGGTCTAGAAACAAAGGCCTATCGATCTACTTCCACAAATCAGCCAATACAAACCCTATGGTTCAACATGGTCTGATCCAGGAGATGGCACAGCACTGAGCAGGGATTTGTCCCATTGCGTATGGGGTGGCCATGGGTTGAAGGCTACTCAATGTCATTGAACAATGACAACAAAATAATCATGTTATCTATTATTAATGGAAAGAGAGAGTGTAGTATAGTGGTAAAACTAGTCAAACACATTGCCATCGAGTTGCTTCCGACTCATAGCAACCCCCTTTTTGCTTCTGAGGCAGTGAATCTTTATGGAAGTAGAATGCCCATTCTTCCTTCTGTGAGTGGCTGGTGGGTTTGAACCGCCAACTTTCTGGTTGGTAGTCAAATGTCTTAGGCACTACACCAACAGAGCTCCTTAGTATAGTGGAAAAGAGAATATAATTTAGAGCCAGGGGATCTAGGTGGAATCTAGCTCCATGACTTAAATCTGAGAGTTTGGTGTCTACCATCTCCTACCTCCAAGGGACAAGATGATGAGCTCCTTTATCATGAGTGTAGAGATGGCTTTTTAATAAGACATAGTTAAATGCTTTTAGAAATGTCTGACTCCATAAGTCCACTTTTCTTCCCTGTTAACCCACCATTAGAAAGGAGATATATAGGATGAGGCTACTGCTCTAGCAACACTTTGTTGTTGTTGTTATGTGCCGTCGAGTTGTACTCGACTCATAGCAACCCCTCCTTGGGTTGCCGAGGCAGTATCACTATGGAAGTACATTGTCCAACCTTCCTTCCAAAGAGTGGCTGGTGGGTTTGAACTGGCAGCCTTCTGGTTAGCAGTCAAGTGCCTTAGGCACTATGTTACCAGAGCTCCCATTAAAATCCTTTTATTTATTGCACATTTTTGACACAGTTGGTTGGGTCTTGTTAGTGCAATCTTAGCTACAAAGTGAACTGTGTTGGAGTCCTGTGGTGATTAAGGTTATGTGTCAACTTGGCTGGGCCTGGTTTTGAGTTTTGGGACAGCTAGTTATAGTCATTCCCCATGATGAGATTGGTCATCAACTCCATGGTAGAATCTACTGGAGCAGCTGAGTAGCTGCCTTAGGGATGTGGTCCACTTTTTGAGAAACGTCTCTGTGGCTTTTGGAATGTTTGAATCCTGCATGTAGCCAAGTCATTCAGTAGTCTGTGATGTTGTCTGTTGATCTTGGGACTGTTAATGGACTTGAATCATTGGCCTGTTATGGAGTTTGGTAATATTGGGACTGTGCCTTTTTACTTGTCCAGCTCTGGTAGCATAGTGCCTAAGGCACTTGACTGCTAACCAGAAAGCTGGTGGTTCAAACTCACCAGCCACTCCTCAGAAGGAAGATGGGGCAACCTACTTCTGTAGTGATACTGCCTCGGAAACCCAAGGAGGGGTCACTATGAGTTGGGTCCGACTCAACAGCATACAATAACAATAAACAACTTTGGGTTTCCAGCCTCAGCAGCCAGCAGCTGAGGCCTCCAGGTTCAGTGGGCCGAGAGCAAGAGGCAGAGCTGAAGCCCAAGGTCAAGGGCCTTTCACTCAGCCCCTAGAGCTGGCATTTTCAGTGCAGACTTCTAGTCTCCAAGAGTATAAAAGAATAAACTCTTGTTTGTTAAAATCACCCATTTGTGGTATTTTCTCTTAGAGCAGCATGAAGTAACCAAATCAAGTCCCTTCTCCACCAGCCACTTTGTCTCCAACAATAGAACATAATAACCTGCTTATCAATTTTGGCAGTCTTCTATCATTTGCATAATCACAAATCATATTGTAGTCTGTCAAAGGACATGAGAATGACTACCAAAGAAAGATGCCTCTTGTATGTTATAAGAACTATATACTATGTAGGAAAAGATACCTTGTGTACCACAAAAGGGTTAAAAACAAACAAACAAACAAAAACACAAAGATAGAGGAAATCTACAGTGTTTTTAAATAAATTTTTAGTTAAAATTTACATACAATGACACTTGCCATATTTGAGTTTTGACAAATGGATACCATAGTGTAACCACCACCACAGTCATGATACAGAGCATTGCCATCACTGCAGAGAGTTACATTGTGCCACTTGAGAGTCAAGACTCTCTTCTACAACGCTGGTCCATTGCTAACACTGGTCAGCCTTCTATTTCTCTAATTTTGCCTTTACTAGAAACTTGTATAAATGGAATCAGCCAGTTATGTACTCTTTTGTGACTGATTTTTTATCATAAAATAATGCTTGAAATTCATCTGCGTTGTTGCGTGCCTCTGCAGTTCATTCCATTTTCTGTTTATTTGCTTATTTTGTTTTTGTTTTGTTGCTTATTACTATTCTGTCCTATGGATGTACCACAATGGGTGAGTCCACTAATCCATCAGTCGACATTTTAGGAGTTTTCAATTTGGTGTGACCACAAATAAAGCTGATATAAATATTAGCATACAAGAATGTTCATGAATATATATTTTAATTTTCTAATGTAAATATCTAGAGTGACAGAGCTGGGTTATACAAAACACATATATTTAACTATTTAAAGAACTTCCCAACTACTTTGTAATGGGGATGGATTAATTTGTTTTCTTCTCATCAATATTTTAAAGTTTCAAGTGCTCTGTACCCTCAACTTTACTTGATATGATCAGCCTTTAACATTAGCAATTGGTGGTATAGTACCTAAGACATTGACTGCTAACTGGAAGCCTGGCGGTTCAAACCCATTAGCCACTTCTTGGAAGGAAGATCGGGCAATCTACTTCCATAGATATACCACCCCAGAAACCCAAGAAGAGGTCGCTATGAGTTGGAACTGACTTGATGGCAGTGAGGTTTTTTTTTTTTTTTTAGTAGGAGTTGGTGGTACACTATGTTGTTTTCTTTGGTGCTGTTCATATCCAAATCATGTGCCCATTTTTATTAAGTTGTCTTTTTTATTGAGTTGTAAGTATTCTCTATGTGTTCTGGCTATATGTGTTTAGTTATATAAACACTTTAAAAATGTTTTTTCAGTATGTGATTTGACATTTTATTTCTTATCAGTGTCTTTCAAAAAGTAAAACATTGCTAATTTTGATGAAGTCCAGTGTAACAGTATTTTATTTTATTGTTGTTGCTTTTGTGTCTTATTTAAGAAATGATTGTCCAATACAAGTCAAAACATTTTTGTTTTACAAAGTTTTATACTACTTTATATATTTCTCAATTGTTTCTTAGGGACTTTATTTAAAAATTAGTAGTGCAATGCTCAGGTTTGTGGTGTATAATTTCATCTCGTTTATCGCAAGGTTCATGGCACAGTACACAGGTGAGACCTAAAAAATATTTCTTTACAGCAGAAGAATCAGAGCAGGGTAGTTAGACCAAAAGTTAAATCCAAATCTTCAAGTATCAGTTTTGTTACCTTTAACAAGTGGTGTTGAGAGGAAAGATTAGTCAATGCCTTAACCTCAGTGGAAGCCCGTGGGGGGGTCCAAGGTCAGTTTAGTTTAAAGATTAATTTTACAGACCTTTAGAAGCTCTGTTGCCACAGTGATTAAGGCATTTTGCTGCTAATCAAAGGGTCGATAGTTTGAACTCACCAGCTACTCTGTAGGAAGTTGAGTCAGTTCACTTCCGTAAAGATTTACAACCATGGAAACCCTATGGAGCAGTTCCACACTATGCCTTAGGACTGCTATGCATTGGAATAGATTTGATGGCAGTGACTGGTTTTGGTCACACAAACCTAATTTCATATCCTGGCCCCAATTGTATCAGAGTTGTCATGACATTTGCATGACTAAAAATTAAACAGTTGATTCTAATAGATATCATAACCATCATCACTGTCACCTCAGTTAGGAAATAAAATGAAAGTTAAAAGTTAAAAAAAAAAAAAGTTAAAAATCAGGAAAAGGAGTAAACTAATGAATACATTTGAGAAAACTAATAAACACCTTTTCCAGTCACAAGAGAGCAAAACCTACTCATCCTGGCCACGCCCCACATTTCCTTTACTTTGTTTCCACGTTCTCAAACAACACTCTGATTAGCAATCCAGTGTCTTATGGACATTCCGTGATACTCCAGGGGATTCCCTGGATGGGAGATAGAATAATTCTGGCCATTTAGAAGGAATATCCGTTTTGAGACAAATTTACTGGTGCTTTGGTTTATACAACTTTCTCTTACTGGTTTGTTATGAGTCAGCAGACAAGATTTTCATGAACTCTGCGGCACTGACAAGAATGTATGAATCCACCGATATAATATCATTCTATGAGGTTTATTTCTGAAAAATTAATTAGCCTTCACTAGTTATACCCCT
>NW_006922121.1:1279095-1279775 GCF_000298275.1 Orycteropus afer afer
GCCACATTCTTCTTCATATAGTTCAGCTTCTCGGATTATTTGCTCATCATATAGATGGAATAAGTATGGTGAAATGATACAACTCTGACACACTCCCTTCTTGATTTTGAACCATGAAGTGTCCCCTTGTTCTATTCAAACAACAGCCTCCTGGTCTTTGTCTAGGTTCCTCATGAGTACAATTAAGGGTTCTGGAGTTGCCATTCATCTCAATATTATCTACAATTTGTTATGATCCACACAATTGAATGCTTTGGCATAGTCAATACAAGACAAGTAAATATCTTTCTGGTATTATTTGCTTTGAGCCAAAATCCATCTGACATCAGCAATGATGTCCCTCATTACACATGTTCTTCTGAATCCAGCTTGCACTTCTGGATGCTCTGTCAATATATTGCTGCAATGGTTTTTGAATTATCTTCAGTAATATGTTACTTGCCTGTGATATCAATGATATTGTTCAATAATTTCCACATTTTGTGGGATCACCTGTCTTTGGAATGGGTACAAATATGGTTCTCTTCCAGTCAGTTGGCCAGGAAGCTGTTTTCCAAGTCTTTTGGCATAATGAGTACCTCCAGTAGGGCATCCATTTGTTGAAACATCTCAGTGGGTATGCTGGCAATTCCTGGAACCTTGTTTTATCCCACTTCCTTCAGTGCAGCTTCGACTTCTTT
>NW_006922121.1:1279875-1291994 GCF_000298275.1 Orycteropus afer afer
ACTCCTCGAAAGGAAGGTTGGGCAATCCTACTTCCGTAGTGATACTGCCTCGGAAACCCAAGGAGGGGTCGCTATGAGTCAGGGCTGACTCGACAGCACATAACAACAACAACAACAACATGAATGCATAGTCCCTTTCTCTTACAAATAAAAACAAATAATAGTTAACAATCCTAAACTGAGTTGACTAAATATAGTATTGAAAATTTGTCATAACAATAATTTTCAGATGTTTAGCCAAAGAGAGTAACCAAAGCTAAATTCCCAGAACTATTATTCTCCTGAATAATGTAATATGATGACAAGAAAATGTGGTTGATGGCTAATAGTCATCATGTGCACTATGGTGTACCCATTGTTGTCACTATTCAGACTCATAGCAACAGTGTAGGACAGAGTAGAACTACCACATACAGTTTCCAAGGTTGTAATCTTTACAAAAACAGTCTACCACATCTTTCTTCCAAGAAGCAACTGGTGGGTTTGTACCACTGACCTTTCAATTAACAACCAAGTATTAGCCACAGAACCATGTGAGCTCCTTCACACTAAGGCATATGTCCATAATAACATTATTTTCATATTTATTTTTTCCAATTTTCATCTAATTATTTTAACTGTAATTCTATTTGAAGCTGTGGTGCTGCAAGGATTAAAGCTATGGAGCATTCTCATATTTCTTCTAGGACTGATTTGTTCTTCTGGCAGTGCATGTTATTTTCAATATTCTTAGTCAACACCATAATTTGAATTAATAAATTCCTCTCCTCTACTCCTTTTCATTGCCTAGCATTTGCATGCATATGAGATAGTGAAAAAGACCATGGCTTGAGTGAGGAACACTTTAGTTATCAAAGGGACAGCTTTGTTTTTTATCACTGTATAGAGGTCTTTTGGATCAATTTGATTTCTTGATTTCTCCTTTCTGTGGACACTGATAGTTGATCAAAGTAGAATGAAATTGTTGACAAGTTTGTTTTTTTCTCCATTTATCATGATGTTATTTATTGGTCCAATTGTGAGCATTTTTGTTTCTTCATGTTCAGGTATAATCCACACATAAGGCTGCAGTCTTTGCCTTTCATGCAGTTTCTTACTGACAAAGAAGACAATGGATGTAACACATGTAGCAAAACAAATATTTATAGTACCTCCTGTATGCCAGGCACATTGAGATAACATGAAAAAATAACAAACAAAAGCTATACTTTCATAAATTAAGACTAAAATTGAATTCGAGTCCCTAACTCATTTTTTTTCCTACACAATCCCTAATAATACCTCTCTTTCTGTGCTCCCACGCTATACTTATGTGATTGTGTGTATGTGTGTGTGTGTGTGTGTGTGTGTGTGTGTGGTGTGTTGGATAAAAAAACAGATGCGGTCATATGAATGAAGCCAAAAGTCTCAATAACAGGAAATGGAAAAGAAATGAAGTGTGGTAAAAGTTAAAACCACTATCATCACTACCATGGCATTTATAAAATCAGCTTTACGTTTTTAAACAGAAGGTAGTGATACTGCCTCAGAAACCCAAGGAGGAGGTCACTATGAGTCAGGTCCAATTTGACAGCACATGACGACATCTTCCCTATATCCTATTCCATAATGGACTCTGTGTAAAAAGTAAATAAATAGATAAATAAGAGAAGATTGATTGCAAAATTTGGGTTCAAGTGTATAAAATTGCTTGAAACATTTATGTTGTTGTTATGCCATCAGCCAGCTCCGCCTCACGGTGACCCTATGGAGAACAGAACAAAGCACTACCCCATCCTGTTCCATCCTCACAATCCTTGCTTGGCTTGAGCCCACCGTTGCAGCCACTGTGTCAGTGCATCTGGGTGAGGAACTTCCCCATTTTGCTGACCCTCTACTTTACCAAGCATGCTATCCTTCTCTAGGGACTGGTCTTTTCTGACAGCATGACCAAAGCAGGTGAGACAAAATCTGGCCATTCTTGTTTCTAAGGAGCATTTCAGCTGCACTTCTTCCAGGACAGGTTTGTTTGTTCTTTTATAAGTCCATGGTATTTTCAGTATCTTTCACCAACACTGCAGTTCAAAGGCATCAACTCTTTTTCAATCTTCCTTAATAATTATCCAGCTTTCACATGCATATGAGAGAATTGAAAATACCATGGCCTGGGTTAGGTGTACCTTGGTCTTCAATGTGACAGCTTTTCTCTTCAACACATTAAACAGGTCTTTTGCAACAGATATACCCAGTGCAATATGATGTCTGATTTCTTGACTGCTGCTTTCATGGGATTTGATTGTTGATCCAAGAAAAATAAAATCCCTAACACTTTCAATTTTTCTCCATTTATCATGATATCCCTTATTGGTCCACTTGTGAGGAATTTAGTTTCTCTATGTTAAGTTATAATCTGTACTGCAGACTCTTATCTTTAATCTTCATTTGTAAGTGTTTCAAGTCATCTTCATTTTCAACAAGCAAGGTTGTATCATTTGCATATTGCAGGTTAGTCGTCCTCCTATCCTAATGCCACATTTTTCTTCACATAGTCCAGCTTCGCATATTATTTGTTCATTATACAAGTTGAATAAATATGGTGAAAGGATACAACCATGATGCACGTGTCTTCTTTGTCAGTAAGAAACTGGATCAAAACAAATCTTGATTTTAAACCATGCACTATTCTCCTGGTCTGTTTGAATTACAGTCTCTTGGTCTATGTAGAATTTTCTTACGAGCACAATTAAATATTCTGGAATTTTCGTTCTTCCCAATGTTCTCCAAGATTTGTCTTGATCCTCATGGCTGAATGTCTTTGCATAGTCAATATTGTTGTTGTCATTAGGTGCCATTGAGTAACTCCAACTTATATTGACCCTGTGTACAACAGAATGAAATACTGCCTGATCCTGTGCCAGCCTCACAATCCTTGCTATAGCTGAGTCCATCATTGCAGCCACTGTCAAGCCATCTCATTGAGGGTCTTCCCCTTTTGCTCTGGCCTTCCACTTTACCAAGAATGGTATCCTTTTCCAGGGACCGGTTCCTTCTGACAACATGACCAAAATAGGTGAGATGAAATCTGGCCATTCTCTCTTCCAAGGAGCATTCCAGCTACACTTCTTCCAGGACAAATTTCTTAGTTCTTATGGCAGTCTATGGTACTTTCAGTATTTTTTGCCAGCACCACAACTCAAAAACATCAACTCCTCTTCAGTCTTCCTTATTCATTGTCCAGCTTTCACATGCATATAAGGTGACTGAAAGCACCATGGCTTGGATTAGGTGCACCTTACTCAACAAAGATACATCTTTGCTCTTCATGACTTTAAAAAGGTCTTTTGCAGCAGATTTTCCCAGTGCAATACATTGCCTGGTGTCTTGACTGCTGATTCCATTGGTGTTGATTGTGGAACCAAGTAATATGAAATCTTTGACAAGTTCAATCTTCTCTAGATTTATCATGATGCTGGTTATTGGTCCAGTTGTGAGGAGTTTTGTTTTCTTTATGTTGAGGTGTAACCCATACTGCTGACTATAGTCTTTAATCTTCATCAGTAAGTGCTTCAAATTATTTCTGCTTTCAGTAACTAAGGCTCATATGCATTTTGCAGGTTTTTAATAAGCCTTCCTCCAATTCTGATCCTGTGTTCTTCTTCATAGATTCCAGTTTCTCATATTATTTGCTCAGCATACAGACTGAGTAAGTATGGGGAAAGGATACAACCCTGACACACTCTCTTGATTTGAAACAATGCAGAATCCCTTTGTTCTGTTTGAAAGACAGTCTCGTGGACTATGTACAGGTTCCTCATGAGCACAATCAAGTGTTCTGGAACTCTCATTCTTCTCAATGTTATCCATAATTTGTTATGATCCACACAATCAAATGCTTTTGCATAGTCAATAGAACACAAGTAAACATCTTTCTGATATTCTTTGCTTTCAGTCAAGATCCATCTGACATCAGCAATGATAACCCTTGTTCCACATCCTCTTCTGAATTCAGCTTGCATTTCTTGAAGTCCCATGTCAATATATTGTTGCAATTATTTTTGAATTATCACCACTTTTGAATTAACACTGTCTGATATAGTACTGGAAAACTTTATGAATAGTCCTGAAACTTTGTCCAATCTCACCACTCATCTGTCAGTTTGTTGTACCGTGGTAGTACAACAAACTTGTGTGTTGTGAGGATGGATGCTATGCCACTTCTCTTTCAAATCACAGCAAGGTCACACATGATGAACACATTTCAGCAGAGCTTCCAGCCTTAGACAGACTTGAAAGAAGGAAAAGGCCATCCACTTCTCAAAGCATTGGCCAGTGAAAACCTAATGAATAACAGGGAAACACTATCTGATATAGTATCAGATAATTTTCTTAGATGCTTTCCCATGTGTTGTATGTGCAACATTTAAGAGTCCAATTGAGAAGTGCTTTATGAATTTGTATACTTTTATCATTAGGAGAGCAGGTAGGGTGTTTGGGTAAGAAATGGGTAGAAAATAATTTTAAAGAGAATAAAGGAAATCTTGAGTACCTGAAAACATTGCCTTATATACATAAGAATATATATTAACTGACCTTAAAATATTTTACATACCCATTGCCATTGTGTCAATTCTGCCTTATAGTGTGACCTTATAGGATAGAATAGAACTGCCCTATATGATTTCTGAGCATGCAATCTTTGTAGAAGCAGACTGACATGATTTTCTTTTGAAAAGCATGTTGTAGGTTTGAACTGACAACTTTTTGGTTAGCAGCAAACATTTAACCACTGTATCACCAGTGCTGCTAACCAGAAAGTCCAAAATTCAAACCTGCCACCTGCTCCATGGGAGAAAGGTGAAGCAATTTGCTTCCATAAAAAGTTACAGCCTTGGAAACCCTATAGCACAGTTCTGCTTTGTTGTAAAGGGTCAGTGTGAGTCAGACCCAACCCAATGGCAGTGGATTTTGGTTTTGCCTGGTGTTTTGGTTACTTTGTGCTGCTCTAACAGAAAATACCACAAGTGAGATGGCATTAAAAAAATAAATTTGTTCTCTTACGGTTTAGGAGGGTAGAAGTCTGTGCTCAATGTTCCAGCACTAGGGGCTGGGTGAAAGCCCTTCAAACTTGAACTTCAGCTCTTCCTCTTGCTCCCAGCTCATTGGAGGTAGAAGTGTCTCTTCACTCAGGCAGCTGCTGGCTGCTGAGGCTGACAAACCCAAGGTTGACAAAATAGCACAGATCCAGTATTACCAAACAATACAACAGGCCACTAGTTCAAGTCCAGAGATAGTCCCAAGATTGGCAGGCAACATGGCAGGCTGCTAAATGAAGACTTAGCTAGCTTCAGGGTCCAAGCAGAGCAAAAATTTGCAGAGATCTCTCTCAAAACTTGACCCTATATATGGGAAGCAGACCACATCCCTAAGGTAGCTGCACAGCTACTCCAGTAGATTCCACTGTGGAGTTGATTACCAATCTCATCATGGAAAATAACTGTATCCAGCTGCCAAGTCTCTCAAAACCAGGCCCAGCCAAGTTGACACATAATCTTACTACCACCCCTGGAAATGACATATACCCCTTCTGCTTATTTTTCATTTGACCTAACAAGTGTTATGACCAGGCATAACTTTAAGGGGTGTGGGGAAGTTGAATTTGTTTAGAGGAGTTGTTGCTGTTGTTGGTTGCTGTGGAATCAGCTCCCATTCATGGTGACTCCATGTATAACAGATGGAAATATTGCCTGGTCCTGTTTCATCATCACCATTATTGCCAGGCTGGAGTCCATTGCTGTCGCCACTGCCTGTTTTGAGTCCCTTCCAACCTATGGGGTTCATCTTCCAGCACTATGTCAATGCTTTGTTATGATCCATACAGTTTTGATTGGCTAATTTTGGAAAGTATATCTAGATTTCTTCCAAATATACCTAGATTCATTTTAGTCTGTCTCAGTCTGGAAACTCCACTGAAACTTTTCTACCGTGGATCACTCTGCTGTCATTTCAAATACCAGTTGCAGAGCTCTCAGCATCATAGCAACTTGCAAGCCACCCCAGTAAAACAAACTAATAGAAAAGTGATAGAGAAGAATGGTAAAAACAAAATATGCGTTGGCAGACCTAATAATTACCACAGTCTTACATCTGAATGTATAACTCAAATAATGTTCCACAAAGAAAGTAAGACTGGAAATAACTCAAAATAGGAGGAAGTATTTTATCAGGAATATGGTTTGAGAGATTGCAAATAATTCTTGCAATGATCTTTTTTTGTTGTTGTTGTTGAAATTCCTTCAAATATTTCTTACTTATTTATTTATAATAAATTATGATGTTTCTTTATGGCAATTAGTACCATTAAGTATACAAAATATGTCTGCAAATACACACATGAACACATATCTTGTGAATAAAATGATTTGATATAAAAGTAGCCTATTTTTTGTTTTTTAAAATTTGTTTGCCTGTATACTTTAGCATAACATATAAATATACTTATTTTAAGTTTAAAATGTGGTTTTAATTTATTTGAGAAGCTTGACTTTTCTTTCATGCTAAATGTTTGCTCCCAGTTATTTTAAGGAAAAGTTGATGGTATGATTCTGATTTATTTACTAACTGACCTTTACTATTTTTTTGCTGTCCAAAAACACTGGAAGCCCCCACACACAATAAATAAATAAATAAAAAGAAATACACAGATAAAGTATTTTTTTTAGATAACAGAAAAGCATATTTTTTTTTCTAATGTTTCACATAGTTTGTCCTTGTAATGTTTAATGTCTTCTTAAACATTCAAAAGTGACAATGCTAGACCATACTCTGATCCTAGAGAATTCCATTTGTTGTTCAATTTGAGGACAGCCACCAGAAGGTACACATTCTATTTGCGAGAGTTCCTCTATTGAAGAAATCATAGTTGAGTTGAGATATTTTTTAATGTGTCCAAAATAATTTCCAAGTATAACATTACAAAGAGTTTTGAAGACTTGCTATTCATGACTAGACAGAGTTGTGTCTTATTTCTATTTTTCTTTGCAAGATGATATAGGATGGTAGGACTTTCAGTAATATATTCATAGGTTTCTTTTAAAACCATTATTTCATCTTTCTTCCAACTGTTCAAAAAATGCTGCCAAAATCCTACCAGTGCTTCAGAAAAACATCAAGTTGATTCTCTCTTCAACTGTTCACACTGTTTCCTTTTATCTTTATGAAACCCCCTATGTCACTTCATTCCCTATTCCAATACTGGCTCTCATTTCCTTCCACTACCTGCTCCTCTTCTCTAGTCAGTCTACAATTTCCTGCAAATGTGCCAAGTTTTCTTTTTCATTTTCACTTCTATCTTCCGTGTTTACAATAGTTTCTTCTCTTGCAAATCCATTGAGATACTCTTGGCTTCGTCTTCAAATTCCTTGGTAAAAACCTCTGAAATTGCAAGACACTATCTCCTGAACATGCTTAGAGTATATCATTCGCAAAGCCTTTGCAATGTTTATGCATAAATATTGTGGTAGTTAAGGTTATGTGCCAACTTGGCTGGGCCTGGTTTTGAGTGGCTGGGAAGTTGGATGCAGTTATTCCCCATGGTGAGATTGGTAAACAATTCCATGCTGAAATCTGCTGAAGTAGCTGAATAGCTGCTTTAGGGATGTGGTCTACTTCGCATATATAAAAAATAACTTTAAGAAAGGTCTCTGAAGCTTTCGGCATGCTTGAATCCTGCATGTTGCAAGTTGACGTTCAGTAACCTGCCATGTTGTCTGGTGATCTTGGGACTGTTAATGGACTTGAATCAGTAGCCTGCCATGTGGTCTGGTAATAATGGGGCTGTGTCTTTTTACTTGTCTAACTTGTGTTTGTCAACCTCAGCAGCCAACAGCTGCCTGAGTGAAAAAAGCCTCCAGCTTCAGTGGGCTGGAAGCAAGAGGCAGAGCTGAAGCCCAAGGTCGAGGTGCTTTCACCCAGTTACAAGACCCTGGCACTTTGAACTCAGACTTCTACTATCCAAAACTGTAAGAGCATAAAGTCTTATCTATTAAAGTTACCCATTTGTGGTATTTTTTGTTAGAGCAGCACAAAGTAAACAAAACAAATATTATTGTAATTATTTTATAAATGAGAAAATTGAAATCCAGACAAATAGCAATATAATGATAATTATAAAAATATGTACATTATGTAAACAGCATGTTTCTATCTCCTAGGCACCATGAGGCACTTGACTGCTAACCAGAATGCTGGCAGTTCAAACCCACCAGCCACTCCTCAGAAGGAAGTTTGGGCAATCTACTTCCATAGTGATACCGTCTCGGAAACCCAGGGAGGGGTCACTATGAGTCAGGGCCAACTCGATGGCATGTAACAACAACAACAGGAACTGTGATGTGTGTTATAAAGGACTATCTCATTTAATCTATACTATATTTATTCTTCCTCCTATCCTGATGCCACATTTCTCTTCATATAGTCCAGCTTCCTAAATCCTATAATCCAATAGTCCTAAATGGTAGTATTATGGTAAATATTTTATGTTATCCTGTCTAAGGGTATAGTGCCTAGATTTTTGTTCAAACATGAGTTTAGTTGCTGTTACAAAGAAGTTGTGTATGATTAAATCAGTTGTCCTTAAGTAAAGAAGATTGCTTCGAAAATGTGGACAGGCGTAAACCGATCATTTGAAGGACTGAAGAGATAAGAAGGATTTTCCTCAGGATATGTTCTACCTCCAGACTATAAAAAAAAACAAAAAAAGTGAACTGACTATCATCAGTCAGATGCAACTCATAGAAACCCCTCCTTGAGTTTCTGAGGCGGTATCACTACGGAAGTAGATTGCCAAATCGTTCTTCTGAGGAGTGGTTGGTGGGTTTGATCCACCAGCCTTCTGTTTCGCAGTTGAATGTCTTAGGCACTACTCAGTCACTCTTCTTATCTTCTGACCTACAGATTTTGTACTTTCTAGACGCAGAAAAAGGAAGGAGCCACCCATTTCTCAAAGAATTGTCCAGCAGAAACCTTATAGATAGCAGAGAAACACTGTCTGATACATTACTGGACAACTTTCTGAATAACCCTGAAACACTGTCCAATACAATGCCAGAAGATGAGCCCCTCATGTCAAAAGGCACTCAAAATAAGACTGAGAAAGAGCTGCCTCATCAGAGTAGAACTGACCTAAATGATATGGATAAAGTAAAGTTTTAGGAACCTCCATTGGCCGATGTGACACTACTCAACTGGTGAGAAACATCTGCAAACACCCATTAATAATTGGAACAAGTTTGTAGTCACTTCTTGGTCACAGCTAACTACCCAGAAGGACCGAGTAGTTGAACCTGTGGGCTCGGGACCATGGTCACAGGGGACATCAAGCTCAATTGGCATAATACACTACACAAAACATTATTCCACCTCCTACTTTGGTGAGTAGTGACTGGGATCTTAAAAGCTTGCAAGCAGCCATCTAGATGCAACGATGGGTCTCTCTTCATCTAGAGAAAAGAAGAATGAAGAAAACCAGATTCATGGAAACATTTAGTCTTCATGACTGGTACACCATCCGTTCTGTAGCCTATGCAACTATGAAACCAGAAGAACTAGATGGTGTCTAGCTACCACTGTCAACCACTCAGAGGGGGATCTATGTAGGAGATCCTGGATAGAAAGGGAGAACAATTGGAAACAAAACTCAAAATCATTTGAAAAAATAAAAAAAAAAGGAGACCAGGTTTGCTGGTCTGATAGAGCCTGGTGGAACCACTAAGACTATGGTCCCTAGCTGCTCTTGAGGTCTGGAATTGAACCCACAGCTGTGGCTTCCAGACAAACAAAAGATAGGCATATGAGTTGAACATGTACCTACGGTAGATACACTCCTTGGAGAGAACAATCATGGGAGAAAGAAGGGCTGTTTATGCACAGGGAGACATTTCAGGGGGCAGGAGTGCACAGGAGGATGGACATAGGGAAAAGTTAAGTATCAGGAGGAAGTGGGAGGGGAGGTATTGCTTTGGAGTAAACTGTCAATGTCATCAGACAATGTGTATGTGGACTGCTGTATGGAAAGTGAATTTTCTCTGTAAACTTTCACCCATATCACACAGACACATACGCACACACACACACACAAAAAAAAAAAATTCCAGTGTCCTTAAATGATCAGGTATGTCTGGGGAAAAGGGAATATATGCATGACTGAATGTAAGTTTGGCAAACAGTATTTTTACATACTTGTTTATATGTGCTATAGGAATGTCCATATAAAAGGAAAAGAGAACTCAGATAAGCCAAGCACAATTGAAAAAGAAGAACAAAGTAGGAGGTTTTACACTGCCGGATCTCAAAACCTACTATACAGCCACAATCATCAAAACTGCCTGGTATTGGTATAATGACAGAAAATGAAAATAAAAATAATCAGAATATGGAATGTATGAAATATGAATGTAGGAAAACTGGAAGTTGTCAAAATTGAAATGGAACACATGATTGATACCCTAGGCATTAATGAGCTGAAATGGACTGGTTCTGGCCATTTTGATTCATACTATCGTAACATCTACCATGCCGGGAATGACAAATTGAAGAAGAACAGAGTGGCATTCATCATCACAGAGAATGTTTCAAGATCTATCCTGAAGTACAGTGCTCTCAGTGATAGGATAATATCCATATGCCTACAAGGAAGACCAGTTAATACTGTTGTTGTTGTTGTTAGATGTCATTGAGTCATCTCTGACTCATAGCAACCCTGTGCACAGCAGAACAAAAACACCACCTGATCCTGCGGCAGTGCCACAACCTCTGCTATACTTGAGCCCATTAGCACAGCCACTGTGTCAATACATCTCGTTGAGGGTCTTCTCCTCTTTTGTCAACCCTCCACCTTACGAAACATATCCTTTTCCAGGAAGTGGTCCCTTCTGATAACATGACCAAAGTAGGTGAGACAAAGTCTAGCCATTCTCGCTTCCAAGGAGCATTCCAGCTGCACTTCTTCCAGGACATATTTGTTAGTTCTTTTAGCAGTCCATGGTACTTTCAGCATTCTTCACAAGTTAATACTACTATTATTCAAATTACACACAAACAACCAAAGCCTAAAATGAGAAAACTAAAGATTTTTACCAACTTCTGCCTGAAGTTAGGTCTAAAATTGACCAAACATGCAATCAGCATGTGCTAATTATCACTGGTGATTGGAATGCAAAAGTTTGAAACAAGGAGAATCAGCAGTAGCTGGAAAATTTAGCCTTGGTGATATAAATAATGCTGGAGATCACATGATAGAATTTTGCAACACCAAGGACTTATTGATTGCAAATACCATTTTTCAACAACACAAATGATGGCTATACACATGGATTTCACCAGATGAAGTGCACAGGAATCAGATTGACTATATCTGTGGCAAGAGGACATAGGAAAGCTCAAAATGTTCAACCAAAACGAGGCCAGGAACTGACTGTGGAAGAGAACACCAGCTGCTCATATGCAAATTCAATCTGAAGTTGAAGACAATTAAAACAAGTCCATGAGAGCCAAAATATGATTTTGAATATATCCCTCCTGAATTTAAAGACCATTTAAAAAATAGATTTTATGCATACAATATCAATGACAGAAAACCAGAGGAATTATAAAATGACATCAAAATATCATCCATGAAGAAAACAAAAGGTCATTAAAAAGACAGGATAGGAAGAAAAGACAAAAATTGATGTTGGAAGAGACTGAAACTTCCTCTTGAGATGGAAGTAGCTAAAACAAATGAAAAAAATGAACAGCTAAAAGAGATGAACAGATTTCAAAAAGAAACTTGAGAAGACAAAGTAAATTATTACAATGAAATGTGCAAAGACTTGGAGTTAGAAAAACAAAAGGATAAATCATGCTCAGCATTTCTCAAGCTGAAAGAACTGAGGAAAAATTCCAGTCTTGAGTTTCAATATTGAAAGATTCTATGGGTAAAATATTGAATGATGCAGACAACATCAAAAGAAGATAGAAGGAATACACAGAGTCACTGTACCAAAAAGAATTGTTTGATGTTTTCCATTTTAGGAGGTGGTATATGATCAAGAACCAATGGTAATGAAGAAAGAAGTCGAAGCTGCACTGAAGGAAGTGGGATA
>NW_006922121.1:1292699-1294156 GCF_000298275.1 Orycteropus afer afer
CAAAACAACTTTGCTTGCTGAGTGTGAGGACTACTTGAAATCCTTACTTACAGAGGAGAGATTTCAATTGGCTCATGTGAGGGAAGTGCTGTTGACGTTAGGTGCTGTCGAGTCATCTCTGACTCATAGAGACTCCATGCACAGCATAACAAAACACTTCCAAATCCTGTGTCAATTCCAGGATTGTGGCTATACATGAGCCCATTGTTGCAATCACTGTGTCAATCCATCTTGTTGAGGGCTTTCCCCTTCTTTGCTGACCCTCCACTTTACCAAGCATGATATCTTTCTCCAGGGAATGTTTCTTTCTGACAATATGACCAAAGTAGGTGAGACAAAGTATGACCATTCTCACTTCCAAGGAGCATTCTGGCTGTACTTCTTGCAAGACAGATCTGTTAGTCCTTTTAGCAGAACATGGCACTCTCAGTATTCTTCACCAGCACCACAACTCAAAAGCATCAAATCTTCTTCAGTCTTCCTTATTCATTGCCCAGCTCTCACATGCTTAAGAGACAATTGAAAATATCGAGGGTTGGATTAGGTGCACCTTAGTCTTCAAGGAGAAATCTTTACTCTTCAGCACTGGAAAGAGGTCTTTTGCAGCAGATTTGCCCAGTGCAATACATCATCTGATATCTTGACTGCTGCTTCCATTGGTGTTGACTATAGACCCAAGTAATATTAAATCTTGGACAACTTTTCTTTTTTCTATCCATTGTGAAGCTGTTTATCAGACCAGTTGTGAAGATTTTTGTTTTCTTTATATTGAGGTGTAATCCATACTGCGGACTATAGTCCTTAATCTTCATCAGTAAGTGCTTCAAGTCATCCTCACTTTCAGCAGGCAAGGTTGTTGTGTCATCTGCATATCACAGGTTGTTAACAAGTCTTCCTCCAATCATGATGCTACATTCTTCTTCATATGATCCAGTTTCTTGGATTGTTTGCTCTGCATACAACTTGAATTAATATGGTTACAGGATACAACCTTGATGCATTCCCTTCTTGATTTTGAGCCATGCAGTATCCCCTTTTTCTGTTCGAATGACAACCTCCTGATCTATGTACAGGTTCCTCATGAGTACAATCAAGTGTTCTGGAATTCCATTCTTCTCAATGTTATCCATAATTTGTTATGATCCATATCATTGAATGCTTTTTCATAGTCAATAAAACATAAGTGAACATTTTTCTGGTATTCTCTACTTTCTGCCAAGATCCATCTCCTATCAGCAATGATATCCCTCATTCCACATCCTCTTCTGAATCCAGCTTGCATTTCTGAAAGCTCTCTGTCACTATACTGCTGCAACAATTTTTGAATTATCTCCAGTAAGATCTTACTTGCGTGCAATATTAATTATATTGTTCTATAATTTCCACATTCTGTGGGATCACCTTTCTTTGGAATGGGCACAAATATGGATCTCTTCCAGTCAATTGCCCAGGTAGCT
>NW_006922121.1:1296826-1318200 GCF_000298275.1 Orycteropus afer afer
TATATATATATATATGTATGTGTGTATATATGTGTGTGTGTGTGTGTGTGTGTGTGTGTATATTGCACATTAGTAAAATTTTGCTGAAGATAATTGAAAAGTTGTTGCAGCCATAAGTATATTGACAGAGAACTTCTGGAAATTCAAGCTGGATTCAGAAGAGGGTGTAGAACAATGGATATCATTGCTGATGTCAGATTAATCTTGGCTAAAAGCTGTTTACTTCTGTTTTATTGACTATGCAAAAAAGCATTTGAATGTGTCCATCATAACAAATTATGGATAACATTGTGAAGAATGTGAATTCCAGAATATTTAATTGTACTCCTGAGAAGCCTGTACATAGACTAAGAGGCCATCATTAGAACAAAACAAGAGAATTGTGAAGGCTTTAATATCAGGAAGGGTATGCTTCAGGGTTGTATCCTTTCAACATACTTATTCAATTTGTATGCTGAGCAAATAATCTAAGAAGGTGGAAAAACATGGGATTAGGATTGGAGGAAGACTCCTTTACAACATGTGATATGCAGATGACATAACCTTGCTTGCTGAAAGTGAAGATGACTTGAAGCATTTACTGATGAAAATCAAAGACTATAGTCTTGAGTATGGATTACACCTTAACACAAAGAAAATAAAAATCTTTGAAGCTGGACCAATAAGCAAAATCATGATAAATGGAGAAAAGATTGAAGTCAGAGATTTCATTTTACTTCTATCTATACTCAATACCCAAGGAAGCAGCAGTCAAGAAATCAGACATCCCATTGCACTGGCAAATCTGCTGCAAAAGACCTCTTTCAGGTGTTAAGAAGCAAAGATGTCACTTTGAAAACTAAAGTGTGCCTAACCTACGTCATGATGCTTTCATTCACCTCATATGCATTGAAAGCTGGACAATTAATAAGGAAGATAGTAAGAGTTGATGCTTTTGAATCATGGTGCCGGCGAATAATACTGAAAATACCATGGACTGCCAGAAGAATGAACAAATATCTCCTGGAAGAAGTGCAGCCAGAACACTCCTTGGATACAAGAATGGCCATAGTTCATCTCACCTACTTTGGTCTTGTTGTCAGTTGTCAGATTATTCCAACAGCCTTGAATATAATTTGTCCCTGGAGAAGGATATCATGCTTGGTAAAGTAGTGGGTCAGCAAAAAAAGGGAAGACATTCAAATAAAATGGAATGACACAGTCAGTAGCTGCAACAATGGATTCAAGTATAGTGAGGATAGTGAGGAAGGCACATAACCAGCCAGTGTCTTCTTCTGTTGTACATGAAATTGCTAAAAGTCAGAGTCAACTTGATGGCACCTAACAACAATAACAAATCTTTCTGGGAGTGGATCATCAGATCTTTTCTATGAGAGCAGTTGGTTGGCCTACAGAGTCTAAATTTGTGACTATTACTCTAAGAAGTCCCAAACATGGGATACACAAAATGATTCATGGGAAAGATACTATAATCTCTAGAATTTGTATGAATATTTAGTAAATTCATCTTAGCTCTCATCGCATTTTCAAATTTCAGAAATTAAATGATCACATATGGCATGTTGCAGACTTTTGAGGTAAAAGTGGACATTTTACCACATAAAGTGGTTATCGGCTGGGAGCATCAGATAAGTTTTGTTTCATTTGCTTTCAGCACAATAAGATGTAATATAGTTTAATAATACACTGTAAAGTGATATTTTAGAATATATTATTTTAAATATGATTATTTTTAATCTTGTACTTTGTTATGAGATAGAAAGTGAAAATAAAATAATATTTAAAAACTTAAATTTTCTTCCTTATCTTATGACCAAAAAAACAGATGATCAGTATTAATTTCAAAGATAAATTATGTATAACACACACACACACACACACACACATGTTGCAATTTCTTGACCTTTTCATGACATTGTGGTAGAGTAACTGTATCTATACCTTTTGCTATGTAACTTTGCATTGTCTTCCATTACCAGCAGGGAATGTTTGCTCAGTGCTATGATGTTGGACTTATCTATAAGACTTTGCCTAATGACATGTTAGTGGATATGATAAGGACTTATAGACATGTGTGTGGTTTCCTCTGTCCTCTTAAGTTTCCAGGACATGGTATAAAAAGAACAGCACATGAGCAATTACTGATGAAAAAAAAAATAAAACTAAAAATGCATACAACAGATTGAACTCAAACCAGAGCCAAGGCTTGTTGATCTACAATGAGGCCTTCAGGGCTACACCCAACTTACAAACTCAATAAATTTTTGAGACTGTTTGTTTAGCAGCAAAACTATCTTCCACAGCTACTGAGAGGTAAAGAAAGGTATCCTAGAAAAGATTTTTTTTCTTTAAAAAAATAATCATACTAAATCTGTCCCTGCAAGAAAACTAAGTAGCCAACTTCTACTAATATTATTCTCCATAGGACTTGAGGAGTTTGCTTTTACTCCTTATCAAATCAGAACTAAGGAACATAGATCAAACTAAAATGATCACTCTCATATTTACTATTCAGAACCTGACAGTGTTTTTATAATTAATTTAGCATGTTAGTTATTCATGAAACTTTATTTTACTCCTGTGTATTTCAGTCAGCTCCCACATGGTGAGTACACAACTCCTCTAACTAATCTACAATGTCTTTATAACTTAAATAAATAATGTGTAAAAATAAATTCCATGTGCCTAATCAGATATAATTTCATTAATGCTACTGTTTTTGTATTGTCCTCTGTGTAGATAAAATCATTTTTAATTTTATTCCAACAGCCTTGAACTTCTCAGATTTAACATTGGGTAATAATGTTATTAGTTGCCCTTGATTTGGCTGTAACTCATGGAGACCCATGTATAACAGAAGACAATTTTTGCCCACTAAGCTGCTCTCTTTATGATCATTGTTGTGTTAGAGATCATTGTTGCAGATACTGTGTCAATCCATCTCATTGAAGGTTTCCATGGTTTTCACACTGGCCCTTCACTTTAAAAATATCATGTCCTTCTTCAGGAATTGGTCCCTCCTGATAACTCATCTAAAGTTAGCAAGTTGAAGTCTAATTTAATGTTCTGTTGTTGTTATTAGGTGCTGTTGAGTGATCTTTGGCTCATAATATTCTGTAGTCTACAGGATTTCCTTAGCTAATTTTTTAAATAGGTCATCAGATCTTTCTTTCTAGTCTGTCTTAATCTGAAAACTTCACTTATGGCTGTCCACCATTGGTGACTCTTCTGTTATTTGAAATATCAGTGGCATAGCTTTCAACTACATTAGGACAAACTAATAGATGGATGCTGAGGATTAATGTTAGTACTTTTCTTTACTATTTTTGTGTTACTTATGTCAATATGTTTAAAGTGCTTGGCACATAGAAAGTACTCAAAAAGGTGAATTACTACTATTGTTTTTGTTGTCAATGCAATTAAACTACACAACAATGATAGTTTTCCTACTTAGAAGAAAATCACTGTTTACATCTAATCTATTTTATTAAGCAAAAAATAATTTACAAGAGTAGCTCTTCTATAATCAGGTGATCTAAGGGAGAATTAAAAATTCTCTATTCTTTCAGGATTCAGGTTTCAAATAGAACCAGATAAGGGCTTAAGCTTTTACTGCTCACATGGTACCTTAACCAGCTGGAGGTATACTCTGACTGGTAACCTTTCATCCCAATCTGAGGAAGGATGAGAACAATATCTTTTGGAGAAAATTGAATTTCCTGAGGATATTATTTTTCAAGCCTCTCTTTACCATTCTGAATTGTGATTTCTGTTTGTGTTTTGCTCAAGTTCTGTTGTCCCATTTTACCCTATGACTAGACTCTGTGTGTGTTATAAAGAGTTAAAACATTTGGTTGCTAACCAAAAGCTTGGTGGCCCAAGTTTACTCAGTGATGCCTCAGGTAAGAAGCCTGGTGATCCACTTCTGAAAAGTCAATCATTGAAAACCCTGTGTTGTACTCTGATACACGTTTTCTGTGCATCAGAGCTGACTCGATAGCAATTGATTTGGCCCTAGAACTACTTTACAACTATATTAGGATTCAGTGGAGAAAGAAAAAAATAAGAAATGCTGTTCTCAAAAGGAAATCCTCGTTAAATTACCATATTCTAATAAAAATTGTGTTTTAAAATTTTGCAGGTAGCTCTCAAAATAACTAGGAAAAAACAAAAAGAGGAGGAAAATCATATGAGTCATATTACAGAGAATGTTTCCAAAATGGTTTAATATTACACAACAAAACTGCTTCTATTTTGTTTTTTACTTCATAAGTTTGAGCAGAAGAATAGAACAATTTAGAGAAGATAAAATGAGGACCTTTTAGCCAGTCACAGATATTAAAAACATAATTAGAAGTCCTCTTCGTATTATTGTCTCTCAGTTGCCTACAGCCCCAGCAGTCCCAGTTTGTGACCTAAGCAAAAAGACTAGGATAGGTGCAGTTAAAAATTACAGATGAATGGGAAGAAATCATTTTGTTTTAAGTCTTCTACAAATGTAATGGAAATGGAAGAAATGACAAGATAAAAGAGCTAAAAAGAAGATTTCAAAAGGCAATTTGAGAAGTAAACGTCAATTATTATAATGAAATGTGCAAAGACATGGAGTTGGAAAGCCAAAAGGGAGGAACATGCTCAGCATTTCTCAAGCTGAAAGAACTGAAGAAAAAAATTAAGCTTTGAGGTGCAATATTGAAAGATTCTATGGGGAAAATATTGAATGATGCAGGAAACACCAAAAGAAGATGGAAAGAATACAGAGTCACTGCACCAAAAAGAACTGGTTGATGTTCATCCATTTCAGGAGGTGGCATATGATCAAAAACCAATGGTATTGAGGGAAGAAGTCAAAGCTGCACTGAAGGAAGTGGTGAAAAACAAGGCTCCAGGAATTGACGGGATATCAATTGAGATACTTCAACAAATGGATGCTGCACTGGAGGCACTCACTCAGTTATGCCAAGAGATTTGGAATACAGCTACCTGCCAACTGTTTGGAAGAGATCTATATTTGTACCCTTTCCAAAGAAAGGTGATCCCACAGAATGTGGAAATTATCAAACAATATCATTAATATCACACCAAAGTAAAATCTTACTGAAGATAATTCAAAAATGGTTGCAGCAGTATATTGACAGAGAACTTCCAGAGGTGCTAGCTGGATTCAGAAGAGGACGTGGAACAAGGGATATCATAGCTGCTGTCAGGTGTATCTTGGCTCATAGCAAAGAATATCAGAAAGATGTTTACTTGTGTTTTATTGACTATGCAAAAGCATTTGATTGTGTGGATCATAACAAATTATGGATAACATCAAGAATAATGGGAATTCCAGAACACTTAATTGTGCTCATGAGAAACCAGGAGGCTGTCATTTAAACAGAACAAAAAGACACTGCATGGTTTAAAATCAAGAAGAATGTGTGTAATGGTTTATCTTTTCACCTACTTATTCAATCTGTATGCTGAACAAATTATCTGAGAAGCTGGACTTTATGAAGAAGAACGTGGCATCAGGATTGGAGGAAGAATCATTAACAACCTGCCTTATACAGATGACCAAACTTTGCTCACTGATGATAACTTGAAACACTGATGAAGATTGAGGAATACAGTCTGCAGTATGGATTACACATCAATATAAAGAAGACAAAAATCCTCACAACTGGACCAATAACCAGCATCACAATAAAAGATTGAAGTTGTCAAAGAGGTCTTATTACTTGGTTCTACAATCAACACCAATGGAAGCAGCAGTCATAATATCAGATGTCATGTAGCATTGAGGAAATCTTCTGAAAAGGACCTCTTTCAAGTACTGAAGAGCAAAGATGTTTTCTTGAAGACTGTTCTGGTTACCTAGTGCTTCTCTGAAAAGAATATACCACAAATGGGATGGCTTAAGCAAACAGGAGTTTATTATCTTACATTTTGAAGGCTTTAAATCTGAGTTCAAAGTGCCAGCCTCTAGGGGCTGGGTGAAAGCCCCTCATCCTTGGGGTTCAGCTCTGCCTCCTGCTCCTAGCCCACTGGAGGTTGAGGTGTTTCTTCATTCAGATAGCTGCTAGCTGCTGAGACTGACAAACCCAAGGCTGACAAATAAAAAGGCACATTCCCAACATTACCAAAACATGCAGCAGGCCATTAACTTGGGTCCATTGAAAGTCCCAAGGTTGGCAGAGCATGGCAGCTGCTGAACAACAACATGACTACATGCAGGGTTTAAGTGTGTCATAAGCTAGAGACCATTCTCAAAGTTGATTCTTATATATGGGAAGAAGACCGCATACCCAAAGTAGCTACTCAGCTGTTCCCAGTAGATTCCACCATGACATTGATTACCAGTATCATCATGTGGAATATTACATCAAGCTGCCCAGCCACTCAACCAGGCCTAGCCAAGTTGACACACAAACATAACCACCACAAACACTAAGGTGCGATTGATGCAGGCCATGGTATTTTTTAATTGCCTCATACGCCTGTGAGAGCTGGACAATGAAAAAGGAAGACCAGAGATGAGTTGATGCTCAAAAGTAGTGGTGTTGGCAAAGAATGCTGAAAGTACCATGGACTGCAAAAAGAACTAACAAATCTATACTGGAAGAAGGGCAGCCAGAATGCTCCTTGGAAATGAGAATGACCAGACTTCATCTCACCTTCTTCAGTCATATTTTAAGAAGGGACCATTCCCTGGAGAAGGATATCATGCTTGGTAAAGTGGAGGGACAATGAAAAAGGGGAAAGTCTCATCGAGATGGATTGACACAGTGGCTGCAACGATGGGCTCAGGTATAGCAAAGATTGTGGAGTTGGCACAGGACTGGGCAGTGTTTTTTTCTGCTGTACATGAGGTTTCTATGAGTTGGAGACAACTCAACAATACCTAACAACAACCTAACAGATGTTATATTTGGTCTCAAAGAAGTTCAAATGCAATCTTTACCCTTGCCTAAAAATAAAACAGGGAATAAGTCAATGTCTAAAATAATGAAAGGTTTGCATGTTTTACAGTTTTGCTCTAAATTTTGTAAAAACAATAGAATTGTACTGTTTATAGTAATTCAACTAATGGGGAAGTTGGTTATATACATGCTAAGTGGTCTTCTGAGATAGAAGGAAATGTGGCAAGAATGGCTCCTCTAGGTGTAGAAACATGGATAGTATTTGTTTTCTAGCACTGACATAATAACATACTAAAGACTAGGGCACTTAAAAATGTATTGGTTCCCAGTTTGGAAATTCAGAAGTTTGAAATCAAGGTGGCTGCAGGGTCATGCTTGTTCTGAAGGCTTTAGGGTGAAGAGTTTTTCTCGCATCTCCTTAGCTTCTGGTTCCTGTATTCCTTTGTATTTCTTGGCTTTTAGATGCATCACTCCAATCTCTGCCTCTGTCTTCACATGAACAAGTTCCCCTTGTGTGTCTGTGTCTCTTATCTTTTATAAGAACACCATTCACATTGGTTTATGGTACACTGTGCTCCAGTATAACCTCATATAAGTGTAATAACATTTTCATAGATCTCATTTCCAAAGAAGGTCGCATTCCATAGGTATCAGATATTGAGACTTCAAAACATCTTTTGGTGAGACTCATTTCTACCTGTAACAGACAGTTAATAGATATTTTGCCTAATGGTATCCAGAAGAACCAGTAGCCATAAGAGAAGAGATCATCTCTTTTGACTGGCACACGTGGACCTTCAAAATATCATCTAAAGATGTCTTGAGAAATCTACACTACCATAAACATTGAACAATTTTTATGAGCTGAATGAAATTATTAGCATTCATCTTTTTTCAAGTATAAGCTTTTTATTCCTACCTAGAATGCCTTTATTTTCTTCTTTCTCTAGTAACCAGACTTATTTTCATCTTCAAGGCCCTAGTAGCATATTATCTCCTCTGAGAAATTTTGTTACGTGACATTGAGTATTTAAAAAAAAAAAAAGAAAACACCTCATTGCTGTCAAGTCAAGGCTGATTCACAGCGACACCTCCTTGAGATTCTGAGGTGGTGTCACTATGGAAGTAGATTGCTCAACCTTCCTTCTGAGGAGTGGCTGGTGGGTTTGAACTGCCACACTTGTCGTTAGTGGTCAAATGCCTTAGGCACTATGCTACAAGAGCTTCTGACTTTGAGTATATACCACCTGAATTTAGAAACCATTTTGAAAATATATTTGACACATTGAATGTCAATGAATGAAGACTAGAGGCATTTTCTGATGACATCAAGAACATCATACATGAAGAAAGCAAAAGGTCATTAAAAAAAAAAAAGGAAAAAAGAAACAGGAAAGAAAGAAAAGAACAAAATGGATGTCAGAAGAGTCTCAGAAACTTACTCTTGATTGAAAAGTAACTAAAGCAAATAGAAGTAATGATGAGGTATGGGAGCTGAACAAAAAATTTCAAAGGGCAGCTCGAGAAGACAAAGAAAAGTATAATAACTAAATGTATAAAGCCTTGGAGTTAGAACATCAAAGGGAAAAAACATGTTTAGCATTTCTTAAGCTGAAATAAATGAAAAAAAAAAATTGAGCTTCAAGTTGCAATATTGAAGGATTCTAGGGAAAAATATTGAATGATACAAGAAGCTTCAAAATAAGATGGGAGGAATTCACAGTTCTTGTACCAAAAAGAACTGGTCGATGTCCCACCACTTTAAGAGGTTGCATATGATCAAGAACAAATGGTATGGAAGGAAGAAGTTTAAGCTGCACTGAAGGCATTGGCAAAAAACAAGGCTCCAGGAACTGATGGAATATCCATGTTTCATCAAAAGGATTCACTGCTGGTGGTGCTCTTTTCCTTACGCCAAGGAATTTAGAAGACAGCTATGTGGTCAACTGACTAGAAGAGATCATATTTGTGGCCATTCCAAAGGAAGATGATCCACTAGAATGCAGAAGTCATAAAACAATGTCATTAATTATTATCATACCCAAGTAAACTTGTGCTGCAAATAACTAAAAAACAGTTGTAGCAGTATATTGACAGGGAAATTAAAATCAGATTCCTTTGTCAAGGGTTTCTTTGCACTTGGATCCACAATGAACTCCCATGAAAACAGCAGTCAAGAAATCCAATGATGTATTGCTTTTGTCAAATCTGTTGCAAAGACATCTTTAAATAGTTAAAGAACAAAGATTTCACTTTGAAGTCTAAGATGCACCTGACTCAAACCATGGTATTTTCAATAGCCTCATATACATGTGAGGTCTAGACAATGAAAGAGGAAGACTGCAGAGGAATTGATGTATTTTAAATTTGGTGTTGGCATGGAGTATCAAATTGTACTATGGACTGCTAGAAGAACCAACAAATCTATCTTGGAGAATGTACAACTGAATGTTCCTTAGAGGTGAGAATGGCTAGACTTGTTCTATCATACTTTGGTCATGTTGTCAAAAAGACCAGTCCCTGAACAAGTATATTGTGCTTGGTAAAGTCGAAAGTCAGCGAAAATGGAGAAAAGCCTCACCAAGATGAATTGACACAGGGGCTGTGATGATGGGGTCAAGTATGACAGTGATTGTGAGCATGGTGCTGGACTGTGCAGTGTTTCATTCTGTTGTATATAGGGTTGTTATGAGTCAGAACCATCTTGATGGTACCTAATGACTACAACAACCAGAAATTTTCTAAGAAACTAACTGTGAGCAATCCATGCTGCATTGGTAATTGATATTCTCTTTTTCTGCACTATTTTTAAATAAAGTTATGAGTTGTTATTAGGCTGTTGTTAGGTTACCAAGGGTAACTCTGCTGGTATTTGAAATACCGGTAGCATAGCTTCCAGAATCACAGCAACACTCAAGCCACCACTCACAGACAAGCAGTGAGCAGTCATTAGCCTCTTCATAAAATACTCAACAAATGATCAGTATCTTGGGGTTTTTCTCATTCATAACATTAATTCCTATGACCATGCTTCATAAATGTTGACTATATGAATTAATTAATGGATGCAAAATTGAATAAGCATTTTCTTTTCCCTTCAGGAAACAAACATTAACATAATTAGGCTCCATACATATTTTGTTCCTGCCAAAATGAATAAATATAGAAGCTTCCATAAATTTAAATTTCTGTGAGCTCACATGTTACAGACACTTGAATACCATAACACCCATCCATATATTCATTTATATAATGTTGAATTATAAATGAATTCATCAGTTACTCATACAATTTCAATATGTTGGATATCATCACTTTATTCAAAATGACTCTATCAATCTGTCATGTTTCACATCTCAGGTAAAATAAGAATTTTGAGACTTTCGGTGAATATTCCTGTTCTTGCCAAGTTCTCGAAATTAGATATTCTCTGTCCACATTTGGAGAGCACAGTTGGATGTCTTTGCAAAGTTTTAAATATTTTAAGTATTAATTTAACTAGCTCAGGAGCTTGAGAAACTAGCTCCAGGATCTTTATTGATCTCAGCATATTTAGTATTCAGTGAGACATTTTTCTCAATGGCTTAAAGCTTATAAAATTCAGAAATAAACATCAGCTAGTCTCTGAATCTATTATTCCATTCCATTTAGCTACTCTGTTCAATAACAAGTTTCAGAATCTCTTCTCACATCCATTTTGATCTTTTCTTTCTTCGTTTTTATATGAAATTTTCTATCTTCATGTATGACACTCTTGATGTCATACCACAAATCTTCTGCTCTTTGGTCATTGGTGTGAAATGCATCAAATCTATTCTTCAGATGGTTTCTAAATTCAGATGCTATATACTCAAGATTGTAGATTGTATTTTAGCTCTTGTGGACTTGTGTTAATTTTCCTCAACTTCAACTTGTCCTGGGCCTTGTTCAAACTAATGATCTTGAGCTTCTCCATTGCCTCTTTCTGCAGACGTAGTTGATTTGATTCCTGTATATTCCATCTGGCAACATTCATGTGCATTTTTATGGTTCATGTTGTTGAAAAAAGGTATTTGCAATGAATAAGTTGTTACTCTTGCAAAACTCTATCATGCAATATCCTGTGTGATTTCTATCACCATGGCCTTATTTTCCAACTACTGATTCTTTGTTTACAGCTTTCACTTCTAATCACTAGTACTTATCACACAAGTTGATTGCATGTTTAGTCAATTTCAGACTGAAGAATTTTTTAAAAATCGTGAATTTCCACATTTTTGGCTTTGGTGGTTGTTGGTGCATAATTTTGAATAATAGTAGTACTAACTGGTCTTCTTTGTTATTGTTAGATGCTATCAGCTCCAACTCACAGCAACCCTATATATAACAAGAGCAAAACACTGCCTGGCCCTGTGCCAGCAGTACAATCTTTGCTATACCTGAGCCCATTGTTGCAGTCCATGTGTCAATGCACCTTGTTAAGCACCTTCCTCTTTTTTGCTGATCCTTCACTTTACCAAGCATTATATCCTTCTCTAGGGAATGGTACCTTCTGACAACTTGACCAAAGTAGGTGAGATGAACTCTGGTCATTCTCTCATCTAAGGAGCATTCCAGCTGCACTTCTTCCAGAACAGATTTTGTTCATTCTTCTGGCAGCCCATGGTATTTTCAATATTCTTTGCCACCACAGCAACTCAAAAGCATCAACTTTTCAGTCTTTCTTATTCATTGTCCAGCTTTCACAAGCATATGAGGCTTGGTTAGGTGTATCTTAGTCTTTAAAGGGAAGTCTTTGCTTTTCAGCACTTTAAAGAGGTCTTTTGCAGCAGTTTTGCCCTTTGCAATACATCATCTGATTTCTTGACTGCTGCTTCTGTTGGTGTTGATTGTAGAACCAAGTAACATGAAATTCCTTATAGGCATATGGGTATTATCCACTTCAGTGTAGATTTCGAAATGTTCATTTTGATCATGAATTAAATGCCATTCCTCTTCAGTTTCTCATTCCTGATCTACACCATATGATTGTCAGATTCAAAATGGTTAGTACTAGTCCATTTAAGCTCACTAATGCCTAACGATATCAATCTGTGTGATCCCTTTCATTTAAAACAACTTCTAAATTTCCTAGATTCATACTTCTTACATTCCACATCCTGATTATTAATGGATGTTCGCAGCTCTTTCTTCCCATTTCGAGTCATGCCCCATCAGCAGATGAAGGCTCAGAAGTTTTATTCCATCCACATTCTTAAGGTCAACTTTATTTTAAGGAGGCATCTCTACACCAGTTGTGTTATGAGGGCTTCCAACCGGAGTAGCTCATCTTTGGGCACTGTATCAGACAATGTTTCACTGCTATTCATAGTTTTCCAATAATATATTAGACAGTGTTTCACTGTTCTTCAAAAGGTTTTCAGAGGCCAAGTTTTTCAGAAGTAAATGTCCCCATCCTTTTTCCAAGTTTGTTTTGGTCTGGAAGCTCTGCTAAATGAATCCTGTCCTCCATGAGTGACCCTATTGGTATTTGAAATACTGATGGTATGGTTTCCAGCCTCACAGCCACACACAAGCCACAACATTATGACAAACTGACAGATAAGTGGTAGGAAGCACTGACAACTGAAGATCAAATTCTCTAGCCTTCAAGATAGCTTTTACTCAACATCAAGAAAACAAAAATCCTCACAAATGAGCGATTAAGCAACATCATGATAAATGGAGAAAGGACTGAATTCTCATGAATTTTATTTTACTTGGATTCACAATCAATGCCATAGTAGCTGTAGTTAAGAAATTAAATGATTTTTGCATTGGACAAATCTGCTGCAAAAGACTTTTATAATGTATTAAAAAGCAAAGATGTCACCTGTAGGACTAAATTGCTTCAGATACAACCCGTGTTGACTCAACCATGTTATTTTCAATCATCTAATATGCATGTGAAAGCTGGACAAAGAATAAGGAACACTGGAGTAAAATTAACACAATTGAATTATGGTTTTTGTGAAGAATATTGAATATTCCCTGAACTGCTAGAAGAATGGAAACGTCTATCTTTGAGGAAGTACAGCCAGAATGCTCCTTGAAAAAAGGATGACAAGACTGTGTGTTTGGAGATGATATCAGTAAGGATCAGTCTCTGGAGAAGGATATCATACTTATATAGTAGACATCAGGATATTAATAGAGGGTGAGAACAAAAGAAGAAGAGCCTCAATGAGATGGATTGACACAGTCACTGAAGCAATGAGTTCAAGCATAGTAACAATTGTGAGGATGTTGCAAGACTTGGCAGCATTTCATTCTGTTTTACATTGGGACACTGAGTCAGAAATGAATATGGAAATACAGGAGAGAGAACCAGAGAGAAAGATAGGTGCAGAGATGGCAGATAAATAGATAGACAGATAATTAAATGCACAGCTATATAGATAGATTGACACGGTGGCTGCAATGATGGGCTCAAATATAGCAGGGATCATGGAGCTGGTGTGGCATCTGGTGGTGTTTCATTCTGCTGTTCATGGGGTCACTATGAGTTGGAAAAAACTTGACGGTACCTAACAACAACATATAGATAGGTAGATATAGGCTGTCAGAGAGATTAATTTGCTTATAAGCACATGGATAATAAGCATCAGAGCCTGGCTTTGAACTCAATTCTGAAAGATTCTAAATACCTTAATCTTTCCTTTGGCCACATGTCCTTCTCTGTTATTTTTCACCTTTAAAGAGGAACTTGGTTGTTCAGTTATAGTATATAATAAAGCATTTTATAACAAAGACAATTCCTCTCTCTCTCTCTCTCTCTCTCTTTCTTAAACACAAACACACACTCATACACACATACATACATACATACAAACTCATTTTTTTGTCCCTGTTTCCCAAACTTGGCAAGGTCTTGATATACAATTAAATATTCCAAACATGGCCTAAAAGGCCAGAGGGTAATTTTCCCTGATATCCTTTGATATAAATGAGCAGGGAAGGCAAAAACATGCCAATCTTTCTCTTATTAACCAAATGAATATCTGAACGACCAGCTTGAAACAAAGTCTTTGATGTAATTTATGGCTCTTCGCAAAGTTCTGCCCAAAGCACCATTATAAAGATGAATAAGGACATTATTAACAGGTTAACAAAATATAGATCCTCAATACAGTAATTTTAATGTGCTCATGTTGTAACTTAAGTACATGATGAGTACAAGATGGGGGAATAAAAATGATGAATTACATATATATTTGACGGAATACTATTTTTTATCAGATTACATATATTAACAGACTAAGATGGGAATTTTTATCATTAAAAGACATTTTTAACTCCCTCTGTTATGTTTTTTCATAGTATCCAACAAAGTTGTCCTATACAGCATTCATTATATTCACAATTTAAATAAACATTCATTTGTTAAATGCATTTTTTTCTGCAGTCAAACTAGTGTTCTCAAAACAAAAACTAAATTTGTCATATATTTCTAGTGCCAACTATGAAGCAGATTTCATAAGCATATATTGACATAAATCAACGAATGAATATATTTGGATACTGCTGTTGAGTTGGATCCGACTCACAGCGACCCCTCCTTGGGTTTCTGAGGCAGTATCACTACTGGTACAGATTGCCTAATCTTCCTTCTGAGGAGTGGCTGGTGGGTTTGAACCATCAGACTTCTGGTTAGCAGTCAAATACCTCAGGCACTATACCACCAGAGCCAATGTAGGCCAATAAAGACAGAGCCAATAAAGGACAGCCAATGTAACAGATTCTATTAGCTAAAGCATACCTTGAATTCTTTTAAAATGTGGTATAAAACTGTATAGGGGTTAAAAGTGTAGACACTGGAGGAAGATGTCTGAATTCCACACCCAGTTCTATCACATACTAATTATGTAATTTTGAGCAAGTTATTTAAACTCTTGGTTCTCCTGTTTCCCTTCTGTAAATTAATAACTCCTACCTCAGAGAATTTTGCAGTGATTGAATGAATTGAAAATAGTGCCTGGTATACAGTAAGCACTGTATAAAAGTTAGCTATTATTTTGTCCTTTATTAAAGACTAGACTATTTGGACCACATTGGATTGCCAGCCTCAGTCAACTGGTGAAGTTGAAGGTGATGGTAAGCAAGGAATAATCCCAGTGCCTTTATCAGGCCTTTTAGGCATCAGGATTTCCCAGGTGTCATCTTTATTTGGAAGTTGATTTTTTTTTTTTTTTAATTAAGCAGATCAAGACCGTTCTCTTAAAATCAAAGGGTGAGTGGGAATAAGTGTCACAAAGCAATGAGTGTAAACACTGAATCCAACAGACCTACTTTGAAATTCTAGTTATGAGAATTATGGATCAGATTGTGTTCTTCAAAGATTATGGGGAATTCCTTACCCATGTACTTGTAAATATAACCCTGTTTGGAAATAGGAGATTTTTTTGTTGTATTAATGAGGTCATACTAATATAGGGTGGGTCCTAAACCTAATTGCTTCTGTGAGATATAAAAAGAGCTCAATAGACCCTGAGACACACATATAGCATGAAGACACTGCCAAAAAAGTTTCCATCCACAAGCATAAGATTGCTAAGGATTGCTGGCAGACACCAGAACTAAGCAGAGTTCCACCAAAGGAATTGGCACAGGTGAGAACCTGATTTGGATTTTTACCTTCCAGAAATGTTCTCTAAAGTTACCTGCTTATGGGATAGTTATTATTATTATTTTTTGTTGTTATTGTTATAGCAGCATTAGGTACTTAAGACAGGTAGTGGTATGGACAAAGAATTTTTTTTTTTTTTTTAAAGTATGGATTCTCTTTCATTTTCCTGCAAATGGATATCCAGTTTTATTTATTTATTTATTTATTTATTTATTTATTTTAATTGTGAGTTCAGTGAAAATTTACAGGAACAAATACCATTTTGAATTTTTTTTTTTTCATCTTGAAAATGGAATTTTAACAGTTTCTCAAGACTTATAAGCACACACATGCACACACACACAGTAAATGCAGACTCTTAGCAGAGTGGAAACCCAGGCACACCCAAAGCAGCATGGTGGGAGAGCAAGAGAAAAGGGATTAAAAGGCTAAGGAACCAGGACAGAGGAGGAGTCAGTTGCAGGGACCCAGGTAAGACTGATACGAGAGGTTTCCAACAGGGAGACAAACTTGTCTGTTGGTTGTCCCAACATGGCGATGTGTTGCTCTGAGTTTTGAGGCTGAGCCACTGGTGTTTCAAACCCAGTAGGATGCACATGGTGCACAGGTATCAGCCCAGCTTGCAGACTGAGACACAGTAGGAAGAAGGAAGAGGCCGTCCACTTCTCAAAGAATTGGCCTGGCGAAACCTTATGAATAGCAAAGAAACGCTATCTGATACTTACTACGCAACTTTATGAATAGTCCAGTTAGGTTAGAGGGCTCTTAAAATAGGACTGGGAAAGAGCTGCATCATAGAGTAAACCCAGCCTTACTCATATGGATAAGGTAAAGCTTTTGAAACCTCCATTTCCTGATGTGGCACCACTCAAATTGAAGAGAAACACTTGCAGACATCCCTTAATCATTGGAACATGGAATGTATAAAGTATGAATCTAGGAAAATTGGAAGTTGTCAAAAATGAAATGGAATCCATAAAGATTGATATCCTCAGAATTAGTGAGCTGAAATGGACTGGTTTTGGCCATTTTTAATCAGACAACCAACCATATGTTCTACTATGCCAGGAATGACAGTTTGAAGAGGAATGGCGTGGCATTCATCTTCACAGAGGATGTTTCAAGATCTGTCCTGAAGTACAATTTTGTCAGTGATACAATTATATCCATACACCTACAAGGAAGACCCGTTAATATGACTATTATTCAAACTTATGCACCAACCACCAAAGCCAAAGATGAGGAAATTGAAGAATTTTATCAACTTATGCAGTGGGAAATTGATTGAACATGCAATCAGGATGTGTTAATTATCACTGATGATTAGAAGGCAAAAGTTGGAAACAAAGAAGAATCACTGGTAGTTGGAAAATTTGGCCTTGGTGACAGAAATAATTCTGGAACTCACATGGTAGAATTTTGCAAGCTCAATGACTTATTCATTGAAAACACCTTTTTTCAACAACACAAACAGTGGCTGTACACGTGGACGTCACCAGATGGAACACACAGGAATCAGATTGACCATATCTGTGGCAAGAGGTGGTGGAAAAGCTCAAAATCTTCAGCCAAAACAAGGCCAGGAGCTGATTGTGGAACAAACCATCAACTGCTCATATGCAAGTTCAACTTGAAGTTGAAGACAATTAAAACAAGTCCAAGTGAGCCATAATATGATCTTGAGTATATCCCTCCTGAATTTAGAGATCATCTAAAGAACAGATTTGATGCATTGAACACCAACCACCGAAAATCACAAGAATTGTAGGAGAATATCAAGAACATTATCCATGAAGAAAGCAAGAGATCACTAAAAAGATGAGAAAAGAAGACCAAAATAGATGACAGAAGAGAATATGAAACTTGTCCTTGCGCAGAGAGTAGCTAAAGCAAATGGAAGAAATGACAAGATCAAAGAGCCAAACAGAAGATTTCAAAGAGCAGCTTGAGCAGACAAAACTAATTACTATAATGAAATGTGCAAGGACCTGGAGTTTGAAAACCAAAAGGGAAGAACATGCTTGGCATTTTGCAAGCTGAAAGAATTGAAGAAAAAATTTAAGCTTCGAGTTGCAATATTGGAAGATTCTATGGGCAAAATATTGAATGATGCAGGAAACATCAAGAGAAGATGGCAGGAATATACAGAGTCACTGTACCACAAAGAACTGGTAGATCTTCATCCATTTCAGAAAGTGGCATAAGATCTAGAACCAATGGTACTGAAGGAGGAAGTCGAAACTTCAATGAAAGAATTGGCAAAGAACAAGGCTCCGGGAATTGATGGAATACCCATTGAGATATTTCAACAAACGGGTGCCCCATTCGAGGCATTCTTGGTTATGCCAAGAGATTTGGAAGACAGCTACCTGGCCAACTGACTGGAAGAGATCCATATTTGTGCCCATTCCAAAGAAAGGTGATCCCACAGAATGTGGAAATTATAGAACAATATCATTAACATCACATGCAAGTAAGATCTTACTGAAGATAATTCAAAAACGGCTGTAGCAGTATATTGACAGGGCACTTTCAGAGGTGCAAGCTGGATTCAAAAGAAGACGTGGAACAAGGGATATCATAGCTGTTGTCAGATGGATCTTGGCTCAGGGCAAAGAATACCAGAAAGATGTCTACTTGTGTTTTATTGACTATGCAAAGGCATTTGATTGTATGGATCACGACAAATTATGGATAACATTGAGAAGAATGGGAATTCCTGAACACTAGGTTATTCTTCTGAGGAACCTGTACCTTGATCAGGAGGCTGTTGTTCAAATGGAACAACAGGACACTATATGGTTTAAAATCAAGAAGGGAGTGTGTCAGGGTTGTATCCTTTCCCCACACTTATTCAATCTATATGCTGAGCAAATAATCCAGGAAGCTGGGCTATATGAAGAAAAACATGGCATCAGGATTGGAGGAAGAATCATTAACAACCTGAGATACGCAGATGATACAACTTTGCTTGCAGAAAGTGAGGATGACTTGAGGTGCTTAATGATGAAGGTTGAAGAATACAATCTGCAGTATGGATTATATCTCAATATAAAGAAAGCAAAAATCCTCACAACTGGATCAATCAGCAGCATCACAGTAAATGGAAAGAAGATTGAGGTTGTCAAAGAATTTACGTTGCTTGGTTCTACAATTGATGCCAATGTAAGCAGCAGTCAAGACATTAGACGACGTGTAGCACTGGGAAGGTCAACCTTGAAGGAACTGTTTTAAGTACTAAGGAGCAAGGATGTCTCCTTGAGGACTAAGGTGCACCTGACACAAGCCATGATATTTCCAATCACCTCGTATGCGTGTGAGAGCTGGACAGTGAATAAGGTAGACTGAAGAAGAGTTGATGGTTTTGAGTTGTGATGCTTGTGATGAATGCTTAAAGTACCATGGACTGCTAAAAGAACTAACAGATCTGTCCTGGAGGAAGTGCAGCCGAAATGCTCCTTGGAAGTGAGGATGGCCAGACTTTGTCTCACTTACTTTGGTCATGTTGTCAGAAGGGCCCATTCCCTGGAGAAGTATGTCATGCTTGGTAGGTTGGAGCGTTGACCAAAGAGGGGAAAGCCTTCAACGAGATGGATTGACACTGTGGCTGCAATGATGGGCTCAATTATAGTAGGGATCATGGAGATGGCGTGGGATCAAGCAGTGTTTCGTTCTGCTATGCATGGGGTCTCTATGAGTTGGAAACAACTAGATGGCATCTTATAACAACAACAAAGCAGAATGGCAGTTTCTGCTGAATAACTAGATGTCTCTTCTTTGATTTTAGTACCCTTAAGCACTTACTGAGGAAGCCCTGGTAGCATAATGCCTAAGGCACTTGACTGCTAACCAGAAGGCTGGCGGTTCAAACCCACCAGCCACTTCTCGGTAGAAAGATGGGGCAATCTACTTCCGTAGTGATACTGCCTCAGAAACCCAAGGAGGGGTCGCTATGAGTTGGGTCCAACTTGACGGCACATAACAACAACAACAACAAGCACTTATTAATGAAGATCAAAGACTACAGCCTTCATTGTGGACTATATTTCAACATGAAGAAAATGAAAATCTTCAAAACTGGACCAATAAGCCACATTATGATAAACAGAGAAAATATTGAAGTTGTCAATGATTTCATTTTACTTAGATCCAAAATCAATCCCCATGGAAGCAGCAGTCAATAAATCAAAAGACATATTGCATTGGGCCAATCTGTTGCAAAAGATTTCTTTAAATTGTTTTAAAGGAAAAATATCACTTGAGGAGTAAGGTGTTCCTGATCCAACTATGGTATTTTCAATCACTTCTCATGCCTGAAAAAGCTACAAAGCAATGCAATACACTGCCATCTAGTCGGATCCAACTCACAGCAACCCCTCCTTGTGTTTCCAAGGTAGTATCACTATGGAAGTAGATTGCCCAAACATAAGAATGAACATATCTGCCTTGGAAGAAGTACAGCCAGAATGCTCTTTAGAAATAAGAATGGTGAGCCTCTGTCCCATTTACATTGGACATATTATCATGAGGGACAAGTCCATGGAGAAGGATGCCATACTTTGTAGAGTAGAGAGTCAGTGAAAAACAGGAAGACCTTTAAAGAGATGAATTGAGTTAGTGGCTGCAACCATGGACTCAAGCATAGCAACAATTGTGAGAATGGTGCAGGACTTGGTAATATTTCATTCTGTTGTACATTGGGTCACTATGAGTTGGAACCATCTTGACTTCACCTAACTGTAACAACAAATAACCTACTACTGAATTCAAAAATATGCTAAATTACATGGTCCGGAGGTTCAGAATCAGTCTCCCTAATTCCAGTGCAATGAGTGTTGGGCAATAAAAATCTTCAGTGTAATCAGCCACAGCACTGAAAGAAGGGTTCAAATTTTGAGTTAAAACTCTATCTCCCACATGCTTCTTTGCATTGGAACTTTGAAGAAAGGATTCTATTTCTAAGAATTTGGTTAACAATGATGAGTGTATAATAATCATTGTGCTTAAAAATAGTAAGGCTAAGTGAAATTAAAACAAGAAAGAAAAATAAAGTTAAATCTGTAATGAGGTATAAACGTAATAAATTTGGTTATATTTGCTCTGTAGCCCAATCAGGTATCTTCTATTCATTTGGAGTCCAGTAGGCACATGGCAAGACATTTGGTACACCCTGGAATTGAAACTATTAATCTGCCTATAAGTATTGTGCAGTTTGTTCATTGTTCTGCTCAAACTGCATTGGTAACAAATCCACTGAAATACAGCCTGCTCACTCAATACAACTTATTTACAAAACTCATTACACATCCCTCTGCATGATAAGGGATCACCTTGCATGAGGGATTCAGGTAGTGTTCCAGATTTTTTTTTTTTCTTTAACAAAGAAATTTTGTCACTAACGTGAATCCATGTAGAAACTCTAATTTTGCAATGCTATCTTATTTTTATACTAAATACCATAGATTCCACGAACACAAACAGATTAGTTTTTATTCCAAATATCCCAATTGTAACTCTGAATTCAAGGGATAGTAATGAGCCACAAAGCAAATAATTTTCAGGGAATTCAATGAAGTATTTAAAAACATTTAATCTATTAGTTTATTTAAGAAAAAAAAAAGTAAACATTTACTAAGTAGTAGAAATGTTTAGTAAGTATGAATTGAGAGTAAGGCATTATATTAGTCTACATATTATAAAAGATTATAGCATGGAGATGCATTTAAAATAAAAATATTAATTCTATATATAATTTTAGGAGCTCTGGTAGCATAGTGCCTAAGGCACTTGACTGCTCACGAGAAGGCTGGCGGTTCAAACCCACC
>NW_006922121.1:1318345-1325894 GCF_000298275.1 Orycteropus afer afer
AGAAAAGTGAACTTGATAGAAAAATGTTGTTACTTGTTCAAACTCACAAAGATTGTAGGTAGAAGTGCTACTAATATATCTTCAAAGCCTAGTTTTTTTTTTTTGTTTTGTTTTGTTTTTTGCTTTTTTACTACTAGGGAGCTCTGGTAGTGTAGTGCCAAGGCACTTGACTACTAACAGAAGGCTGGTGGTTCAAACCCACCAGCCACTCCTTGGAAGGAAGATGGGGCAATCTACTTACATAGTGACACTGCCTCAGAAACTCAAGAAGGGGTCATTATGAGTCAGGTTTGACTCAATGGCACATAACAACAACAACAACATGCTGAAATTTTAGAAATGAATAGAGAGGCTGAAGTATTATTGGAGCATTCAAAGAAATAAATATTTATAATGGAACTGACCCCAGAGGTGAACCCTCTAAAACAATCACAAATTCTACAGCCCAGTAGTTAAAACTGTTCTCTCAAAGTCCATAAGGATGGATGCTGGCTGAGCAATACAAACTTTCAGTGGATACCCACATCAACAGCATTAGAAGAGCAGTCCATAAGTTTCAGAGAGTAGCAATATATTTGGCAATGCAGACTGAAAGGACGGCATGGAGGAAAATATAGGTCTGCAAGGGAATGGGGAGATCAGGAAACAGAAGAATCTGGCTCATTGCTGAGCATGGAGAGAGATAGTGTGAAATAACCTGAGAAAACAAAATTATTACCAGACCTGGAAGATGTTGAATGCAACATTAAGGGCTTTTATATACAATTTTAAACTTACTCATTGCAAATATATTTTCAACAACACAAACTGCAGCTATACACGTGGACTTCATGAGATGGAGTACACAGGAACCAGATTGCCTGCCTCTGTGGCAAGAGGAAATAGAAAACCTCAAATATTTTCTGCCAAGATAAGGCCAGGAGCTGATTGTGGGACAGACCATCAACTGCTCTTATACAAGTTCAGCGTGAAGTTGAAGACAATTAAAACAAGTCCATGAGAGCCAAAATATGACCTTGAATATATATCCCTCCTGAATTTAGAGACTATATAAAGAATAGATTTAATGCATTAAAAACCAATGACTGAAAATCAGAACAATTGTGGAATGACATCAAGAATATCATCCAAGAAGAAAGCAAAAGGTCATTAAAAATACAGGAAAGAAAGAAAAGACCAAGATGGATGTCAGAGGAGACTCTGAAACTTGTCCTTGAGTGAAGAGTAGGTAAAGCAAATAGAAGAAATAACAAGATAGAAAAGCTGAACAGAAGATTTCAAAGAGCAGCTCGGAAAGACAAAGCCAATTACTATAATGGAATGTGCAAAGACCTTGTGTTAGAAAACCAAAAGGGAAGAACGTGCTTGGCATTTCTCAAGCTAAAAGAACAGGAAAAAAATTAAGCCTCGAGTTGCAATACTGAAAGATTCTATAGGCAAAGTATTGAATGATGCAGGAAGCATCAAAAGAAGATGAAAATAATACAGAGTGACTGTACCAAAAAAACTAGTTGATCTTCATCTATTTCAGGAGGTGGCATATGTTCAAGAACCAATGGTATTGAAGGAAGAAGTCAAAGCTGCACTGAAGAAATTGGCAAAGATAACGTTCCAGGAATTGATGGAATACCAATTGAGATGTTTCCACAAATGGATGCCCTGCTGGAGGCACTCACTCAGCTGTGGCAAGAGATTTGGAAGGCAGCTACCTGACTAACTGACTGGAAGAGATCCATATTTGGACCCATTCCAAAGAAAGGTGATCTCACATAATGTGGAAATTATTGAACAATATCATTAACATCACATGCAAGTAAAAATCCTACTGAAGATAATTCAAAAATGGTTGCAGTAGTGTATTGACAAAGAACTTCCAGAGGTGCAGGCTGAATTCAGAAGAGGATGTAGAATGAGGGATATAATTTCTGATGTCAGATGGATCTTGGCTCAAAGCAAAAAATACCAGAAAGATATTTACTTGTGTTTTATTGACTATGCAAAAGCATTTGATGGTTTGGATCATAACAAATTGTGCATAACTATGAGAAGAATGGTAATTCCAGAACACTTAATTGTACTCATGAAGAACTTGTACATAGACCAGGAGGCTGTCATTTGAACAGAACAAGGGAACACTGCATGGTTTAAAATCAAGAAGGGAGTGTGTCAGGGTTGTATCCTTTTACTATACTTGTTCAAACTATATGCTGAGCAAATAGTCTGAGAACCTTGACTATATGAAGAAGAATGTGACATCAAGATTGCAGGAAGAATTGTTAACAACCTGCAATATGCTGACAACACAACTTTGCTTGCTGAAAATGAGAATGACTTGCAGCACTAACTGATGAAGATTGAAGAATACAGTCTACAGTATGGATTACATATCGATATAAACAAAACAAAACAAAACAAAATCCTCACAACTGGACCAATAAGCAGCATCATGATAAATGGAGAAAAGATCGAAGTTGTCAAAAATTTCACATTGCTTGGTTCTATAATAGACACCAGTGGAAACAGCAGTCAGGACTTCAGACAACATACAGCACTGAGCAAGTCAGCTGCAAAGAACCTCTTTCAAGTGCTGAAAAGCAAAGATGTCTCCTTTTGGACTAAGGTGCCCTTGACACAAGCCATGGTATTTTTAATCACCTCATATGCATGTGAGAACTGGACAACAAATACAGGAGACCAAGAAAGAGTCGATTCTTTTGAGTTGTGGTGTTGACAAAGAATGTTGAAAGTACGATGGACTGCTAAGAGAACTAATAAATCTGTCCTGGAATAAGTGTAGCCGGAATGCTTATTGGAAGCAAGAATGGCCAGACTTCGTCTTACATACTTTGATCAAGTTATCAGAAGGGACCACTCACTAGAGAAGGATGTCATGGTTGGTTAAGTGAAGAGTCGAGGCCCTCAACGAGATGGACTGACACAGTGGCAGGGGGGTGAGCTCAAGTATAGCAAGTATCTTGGAGCTGGCACAGGATCGAGCTGTGTTTCGTTCTGCTGCCCATAGGGTCGCCATGAGTTGGAGACTTCTTGATGTCATCTAACAACAACATGGTATTTTATAGACCAGTATCCTAATTTTGTGTTGTGCAAAGGAAATACTTGCATTGACAGTAGCGTATTCCCAAAGTTATTTATCATGCATCCCAGGAAATTCCAAGCTGGGTTTACATAGGCCTCTCCCCAAGTCCTATGATTATAAACATTGGTAGCCAGTCAAAGCTGTTGAGTAAGAGAGTGACATACGGTGGTAAAATGAAAGATGAATATACATTCACTCTTAACTTATATTCCTTAAAATGAGACTGGCCAGAGTTTGTTTTACCTACTTTTGTCATGTTGTCAGAAAGGACCAGTTCTTAGAGGAGAATATCATGGTAAAGTAGAGGATCAGCAAAAAAGGGGAAGACTCTCAAAGAGATGAATTGACACAGTGCCTGCAATGATGGGCTCAAACATAGCACGGATTGTGAGAAGGGTGCAGGACAGGCTATCTTTTGTTCCATTGTACATAGGGTATCTATGAGTGGGAGGTGACTCAACAGCATCTAACAACAACAACCTCACTCGTGACATGGTTAGGTTCCAAAGACCAGGTTGTTATGTGAAACTCAGTATTATGGAAAATGGAGGTTGGTCACATCAGATCCAAAAATGAAGGAAGACTACATCATTATATAACTGTGAAATTATATCATTACATAATTGTCAAGGTTCATTATTGTGTAACTGCCAAATGATTGAGAATCATGATCCAGTCATATTGGCAAGTAATCTTAATCAGCACAGCCAGCATTACTCTTACCTCAAAACTTGGTGTTCATTACTTCCAGATGTACATCATTAACACAAAAAATAGTCACATAGTGAATTTTTGGCTATTGCTCTATTGTTGTAAATGTGAAATGTCTGATACAAGATAGTCAATAAGTGAGGAGTAGGTGTAATTATGATGATTTGGAGTCTAAGAGACTGATAGGAGATTTTTTCAGTAGATATAAAAATGGTTGTAAATCCCAAATAGCTCACATTTTAATACATACATGGTGTTTTTGCTTTGTTTTTTCAACTTAATGGAAAGAAACTTGATTGCTATTTTAAACAGACTTAAACTGTGTTCAAATCCAAATGATATCAGAAAAAATTTTAATTCTCTCTAAGCATTTCAGCTGCTTATCAGATTGTTTTTACTTTGGCTTAAATGTATTAAGATAAAAGAGTCACTAAGAAAGAATTGGTTATCTCTGATCTGTTCTTCTAAGATGATTTTACCACTAGCATTCTTAAGAGAGGATGGTGAGACTTTGCCTCACATACTTTGGATATGTAATCAGGAGGGACCAATCCCTGGTGAATGACACCGTGTTTGGTAAAATAAAGGTCAATGAAAAAAAGGAAAACTTAACAAGATGGATTGACACAATTGCTACAACAATGGCTCAAACATAGCAATGATTGTGAAGATGGCACAGGCCAGGGTAGCATTTTGTTCTATTGTAAAGGGGTTCTCTATGGGCTGGAACCGAGTTGATGATACCTAACAAAAACCACATCATTCTGAATCAACCAAGCTAACATAAGTAAAATAACCAATGTTCTTTGCCTTGATTAATCTGTCAGTCAGACAATTGAAAGTCTTTCTTAGTGTTCTTGCCAAAGGTTTTATTGAGTTGCTCACAAATCCTATCACCTCTTGAAGGAGAACATGTCCTCCTTTTCTAGCTGCCTGCCCTGTTTCTGAGAGTAGTTCCTTGAGATAAATTCAACAGAGCCTCACTTATTCAGAATGTGGTCACAATATCAACTAAACCCAACTCAATGCCCTCAAGTTGATTCCAACTCATAGTGACAGGTTTTTTTTTCCCCCCTACAGAAGGTTAGGAGCTTTGGTAGCATAGTGCCTAAGACACTTGACTGCTAACCAGAAGGCTGGCGGTTCAAATCCACCAGCCACTCCTCAGAAGGAAGGTTGGGCAATCCTACTTCTGTAGTGATACTGCCTCAGAAAACCAAGAAGGGGTCTCTATGAGTCGGGGCTGACTCGACGGCACGTAGCAACAACAACAGAAGGTTAGTTCCATATTTATTTTCTCCCACTCATCTCTAAGTCATACCATTGTGGCTTGTATGTTGCTGTGATGCTGTAAGGTGTCTTACTGGGATTTAAAATATCAGCAGCATCACCCATGGTGGACAATTTCCCTGCTGCTTCTAGATTAAGGCAGAGTAGGGAGAAAGGTCTGGTGATGTACTTCAGAAAATTAGTCCATGAAAAATCCCAGATCCATAATAGAATATTGTCCAATACAGTGCTAAAAGATGAGCCCACTAGAATGGAAGGCATTCAAAATATGAAACAATGGACTGAAACATGTTAATGATCATGTTAATAATTATGAAGTTGATGCAGGGCTGGGCAACATTTGGTTCTGCTACAAATAAGGTCACTCTGAACCAAAGTTGACTCTACAGCAACAAACATAATTCCTTTGTGTTGACCTTTGTTGAAAATAATGGAACAAAGTCTAATTTCTATTCATGCCTAAAGCTGTTCTTTTAGACACAGCATCTGTAGAATTTCACTCACAGTGGGTATTCTGGTTACCTAGTGCCACTCTGACAGGAATATACCAGAAATGATATGGCTTAAACAAACTGAAATTGATTCTCTTACAGTTTGGAGGCTTTAAGTCCAAGTTCAAAGTGTCAGGCTCTAGGGGCTGGGTCAGCTCTGCCTCCTGCTACCAGCCCACTGGAGCTAGAGGTGTTTCTTCACTCAAACAGCTCCTGGCTATTGAGGTTAACAAATCCAAGGTTGACAAATAAAAAAGCACAGTCCTGATGTTATCAAACCACATGGCAGACCATTAACTCAAGTCCATTGAATGTCCCAAGGTCAGCAGAGCACGGCGGGCTGCTGAACAATGACACAGCTACATGCAAGGTCAAGCATGCCATAAGCTAGACACTATTCCCAAAGCTGCTTCTTATATATGGGAAGCAGGCCATGTACCCAAAGCAGCTACTCAGCTGCTTGTGGTAGATCCCATCATGGAGTTGATTGGCAGTCTCATCATGGGGAATAACTACCACCAGCTGCCCAGTCACTCAACCAGGTCCAGCCGAGCTGACACACAAACACAACTACCACAGTGGGCACCCAAGAAATCATTTATTAACTGTATTCCCCATATATTCAATCTAGCGAATAATACTTCATCTCCTGCCTTGTTCTCCAGTCTCCCTTTGTTTTCTATAATTCCATGAAGATCTTGTTAATGAATGACTTTACTTTTATAAAAAATAATACATATTTATTATACAAAATTTAGAATACACAGATTAGTCAAATGAAATAAAAATATGAATAGCCTCACTAGAAAGAGATCAATTTTTAATAAAATATCTTCAAAATATCTATGCATTTGGTTTATTGTGTCTTTATGCCCACATGTTCAAGCAGAATACTTATATTGGTAGTAAGAGTATATACATGCAAAACTGTATCTATACATCCATCGTTGATGGTACTAGGATTGTACCATATGTATCTTCTTCGTAGTACAGCAAGTGTGAGTCAAGTGTTCTTTGCATGGTTTTACTGATTAGAACCGGCTTACCTATAACATTATAGCAAACTATATTTAATTAAAATAATTCATGTATTCACTCAGTTATTTCTTCATTCAACATTTATTGACTCACTGCTATCGAAAATGTTGTGGTTATCCAAAGTACACACTCCCAAGCCTCAAATAGTTGGCTATAGAGCAGCTTCTAGATGAATGAGCCAGTTCTGTCTTTTAATCAATGCCTTCTTAGTACTGTCTATGGAGAACACATAATTCACTTGCTGGCAAGATGTTTTACCATTCAGAATAAGATAAAACTCTCATGTACCAAGGAAAGTTACTCAAAACTTCCAAATCTGTTGCCTTGTTAATAAGCTCTTTAAAGGAAGTTTTACAACCATGCAACTAAGGAATATTTCAAAAACAAGCTACTCCATTCACATGCCTTTTATTTGACGATTCCTGTTACAAAATGGTTGTACACATAAGAGAGGAATTTAGAAGGTAGGTAAGTCTTGGGGCATCCAGGGACAAGCACTTACCCTACGGGAGAAATGGTCAACACATTCCCTGGTTTTACTCACTAGGCTGTGAGGTCTGGAGTTCAGTATAATAGCCAGTCACTCTATTTTTCTTTTTAATGCTAGAATGTGCATGAGGTACTGCAAAAAGGGTATGGAGGCCACATGTTCTGACCTCCTCTAACCTTCCAAGAGGAAGACAGGATTACCAGCAGTAACCCAAAGCCTATTCCTACAAGGCCAGACATGCTGCCTCCCTCTAGCCCTTGCACCAACCGTTCCTCCAAAAGCACCCACCACCTCTCTCCTGGGTTAAATAATTCGCTGCAGTGGCCACACAGAGCTCACAGATTATGGGGTTTATTAGGGAAGCACCACAGGCTACAATTCAGGTTCAGGAAAAATGCTCAGTCTCTCTCCCAGCCCACTGTCCCTCAGCCA
>NW_006922121.1:1327858-1331933 GCF_000298275.1 Orycteropus afer afer
GGTTTATTAGGGAAGCACCACAGGCTACAATTCAGGTTCAGGAAAAATGCTCAGTCTCTCTCCCAGCCCACTGTCCCTCAGCCAGCAGTCTCTCACAGTCTCTTTCTCAGCAGTGCTGGTCCCTCGGTGTCTCACTCAGCAATGTGTGTCTCTTGCGTCTCTTTCCCAGCAACGTGTGTCCCAGGAGCCTGTGTTTCTTTCAGCAGCACGTCTTCCTCCACCAGCAGTCCAAGAGAGTTCTGCCTCTAGGAGGCCTCCTTTTGAGCCCAGCAGGGTGGTCAAACTAGCCAATTATAGCATCAGAACTCTAAGCACCTGAGAGAGAGTGGGCACCTCCCAGAACATTGTTTTGTGCCACTCTCAACAGAAATACTCCAGGTGGACACCATCAGCAATCAAGAGCTCCTCAATTGCTCATAGCAAATCCCACCATGGAGTTTACAAAGACTTATGGGTAGAAAAGCCACACAAAGTAATTTACTACACTGCAGGTATTATACTGATTTTTGTCACTATCAAATAGTACTGTTATGATTATTATTAGACTCCCAATTGCAATAAAACTAGATTTTAGCTTGAGAAGCTATTAGATGAATTTGTGTTTGTTAAATTCTAATTTAAAATGAATATTCCTGGTTTTAATTTGAATTGTTCCAATCTTTCATTCTCTTGTTTGTTTTGCTTTAGACGATTGGCTCAATTTTTGCAATTTATCAATGTAAAATGCATCATTCAGGAGTTTAATAAATTATTTTATTTCACTCTGATCTCTTGATCTTGATTTATTAGAGATATTTCCTGATGGTATTCATATTTTCCTGGTTTGTCACCAGAGATGTCATGCTATAGGCTAAGAACTTTTCTGCTGAATTGTGTAAAAATTAAGCTTATATGGATACAACTGACGATACCTTGGACAAATACTTAAGAAATGACTTCAGTGCATCAGGTTCGGTGCCAATGATGGATGCTGGATTATTAGAACAAAATATGGTCACTCAAAGATGGTACAGCAACAAAATAGTTTAAATGAGGTATGCATGTTATCTTAGATAACATTGAGGAGAATGGGAATCCAAGAACAGTTCATTGTGCCCATGTGGAACTCATACATAGATCAAGAGGTAGTTCTTTGAATAGAACAAGGGAATATTGTATCGTATAAAAATCAGGAAAGGTGTGTGTAAGGGTTATAGTCTTTCACCATGCTTACTCAATCGGTATGTTGATCAAACGATCCAAGAAGGCCTATATGAAGAAGAATATAGCATCAAGACTGGAGGAAGACTAAAAAACCTGTGATATCCATATGACACAACCTTGCTTGCTGAAAGTGAATAGTATCTGAAATACTTACACCTCAACATCGGAAAAAAAAAAAAACTAAACTAAAATCCTCACAATCAGATCAATAAGGAGCATCATGATAAATGGAGAAAATATTTAAGTTGTCAAGGATTTCATGGAAGCAGCAGTCAAGAAAGCAAATCACTCATTGCATTGAGAAAATCTGCTATCTGCTCCAAAATCCTCTTTAAAGTGCAAAAAATAAAATAAAGATGTGGTCTTGAGTATTAAGGTCCTTCTGACTCAATCCATGGGCGTTTTTTTTTTTTTTTTTTCCCAATCACCTCATATGTAAGTGAAAGCTGCACAATAAATAAGGAAGACTGAAAAACAATTGATGCCTTTGAATTACAGTGTTGGTGAAAAATATTGAACATACCATGGACTTCCAGAAGAAAGAAAATAAAAATCTGTCTTAGAAGAAGTACAGCCAGAATGCTCCATAGAAACTAGGATGACAAGACTTCATCTCATGTACCGTGGACATGTTGTCAGGAATGACCAGACCATGGAGAAGGACATCAGGCTTGGTAAATTAAAGGATCAGTGAAAAAAGAGGAAGTGCCTTAATGATATGAACTGACACAGTAGCTACAACAGTAGGCCCAAGCACAGCAACAATTGTGAGGATGACATATGAGTGGGCAGCATTTTCCTGTGTTGTACATAGGTTTGGCATGAGATGAAAGTTATTTGACAGCATCTTACAACTATAATGACAATTCATGCAATGATACTTATAAATTCATGTCCTAAAACATGAATATATTATGAAGACGATGGTATTCTGGGGAGCACTGGTAGTGTAGTGCCTAAGGCACTTGACTGCTAACCAGAAGACTGGTGGTTCAAACCCACCAGCCACTCCTCAGAAGGAAGATTGGGCAATCTACTTCCTTAGTGATGTTGTTGTTGTTGTTGTTGTTATGTGCCACCGAGTCGGACCCAACTCATAGCGACCCCTCCTTGGGTTTCTGAGGCAGTATCACTATGGAAGTAGATTGCCCCATCTTCCTTCCGAGGAGTGGCTGATGGGTTTGAACCACCAGCCTTCTGATTAGCAGTCAAATGTCTTAGCCACTGTGCTACTGCCTTGGAAACCTAAGGAGGGGTCGCTATGAGTCAAGTCCTACTGGAGGGCACATACCAACAACAGCAGCATGGTATTCTGGGACTTTTTTTTTTTTTTTTTTTTTAAAAAAAGGTAGAGGATATACAATGTATTGAGAATGTGTCATGCTTTAGGAACAAGGGATAGTCCAGTTTTGTTGCAGCCATGACTGGGCATGCTGCAATTGTTTAAAGAGTGGAGTGATACGAAAGGGCTAGATCATTAAATTTCTTATTTTCTAACCATTCTATAAATGGTGTTATAAACACTCAAAGATATTATTTCAATTAGCCTCAGATTCAGGGTTTGCTTGCCATTAGATTCATCTGGTAGCATAGTGCTTAAGGCACTGGACCGCTAACCAGAAGGCTGGTGGTTCAAACCCACCAGCCACTCCTTGGAAGGAAGATTGGGCAATCTACTTCCATAGTGATACCACCTCGGAAGGAGGGGTTGCTATGAGTCGGGTCTGACTCATAACAACAACAACAGCAACAATAGATTTATATATATACAAATCTGATAAACTATTGGTAACTAACAATAGGAGAAATGGTATCACGTTTCTTTATAATTTACCCAAAAGGAGACCTAGTGGAGTATGATTAATAGCTTTGTTGCTAAGTGAAATGTTCAAACTCACCAGCTGCTCCACAGGAGAAAGCAATCTGCTTCCAAAAAGTTTTATAGCATTGGAAACCCTATGAAGCAGCTCTACTCTGTCCTATAGCATCACTATGTGTTGGAATCAACTCAATAGCAATGGGTTTGGTTGTTTTTGTAGGCTGATCCCTTTTCCTGGACTGACTTGCCCCACTATTTCTATATGGCTAAATTTTGACTGCTAACCAGAAGACTGGAGGTTCAAACCCACCAGCCACTCTTTGGAAGGAAGATTGAGCAATCTATTTCTGTAGTCAATACCACCTCGGAAGCCCAAGGAGGGGTCTCTATGAGTCAGATCTGACTCGACAGCAGTGAGTTTAGTTTTAGATTTTTTTTTTTTCAATGTCTGCTCCTCATTCAAAACTAATTTCAAGATCACTATTGAAGGTGACCATTTCTTACCTCTTAGCCAGGCAGCGACTCCTCTACTGTGCACTTTTAAAATCGCATTAATACCCAATACATTACAATTGCACTGACACTGCATCTATCCATGCTCTTAGTTGGTCCATGAAATTTATGAGAAAGCAACTGTGACTAACTCATCTTTGCATGCCTTGGGTCAAGTGCATGGAAGAAAATGGAGCAAAGAGTTAATGAATGCTTGTTGAAAGAATGAATGATCCATAAGCTCTTCTGAAGACTGACTGGTTCTCTAATCAATACTCTTTTGTCTCCTTTTCCTTTGGCAAAAATATATGTCAAGTCATATAATTTTAAAAGAAATTTTATGCCTTCTTTTCATGTGGTTTTTAAATAATATACATATATTTTCTAAAGCTTAAAAAATTGTAAAGGACCAAAGACATTAAAACATACCAGAACTGTACTACCTAGAGATAATCAATGGTTACATTTTGGAATGTGTGTGTGTGTGTGTGTGTGTGTGTGAAAAGATAGAGATTTTTGTTCTGTGTATGTACTTTGAAAATGTCCAGTTTGTTAAAATTT
>NW_006922121.1:1332226-1334761 GCF_000298275.1 Orycteropus afer afer
ATGCCTGTCTTTTGTTTGGCTGGAAACCACAGGTGTGGGTTCAATTCCAGATCTGAAGGGCAGCTAGGGGCCATAGTCTCAGTGGTTTCACCAGGCTCTATCACTTGCTTATCCAATTTTTAATGATTGCATGATATTTCATCACATGCATTTTTTGTAAATGTTAATTCAACAATTTTCCCATTCAGCAATCTGTGTTTTATTTTTTTAAAATAATTTCTCATTGCAATATTAACTGATATGAAGAACGTCATCTATATCTTCACTTGCACTTACATTTGATTTTTCACTATGTTTATGTAGAAGGTAGAAGTGAGATTGGTAAGGTAAAGGGAATGCTATGGTTGAAGCTTTACTTGTATAGTCCCATGTTGCCAACTGGAAACATCATACTTCCATAAGTAATGTTTAAAAACAGAGATATCCTTAAACATTTTGGTAAACATTTTTATTAACATTAAAAAAAATTGCCAATTTTAAGTGAGAAAATAGAGTATGGTGCCTATATAAACCTGCTGAGTCTGTCTGCTTTCACAGAATCCTGGAGATTGCACCAGAAATTTTCAGAACATTCGGGTCTGGACCTATCAGAACTAGGCACAAAAGGAGACTTTGATGCAGTATTTCTGCCCTCAAACCTGAAATTTCAGACTTAGTTAAGAGACACCATTTAGAGTGGAGGGTTTTCCCTTTGAGGAGTTAAATATTTTAACTAATAAGTTTGCCCAACCTTTAGAAATAAAGCAGATTCAAAAGACTTCTCCAAAAGAGTAAAAAGAGAGTCTACAGGGTGGGAAAAAATATTTCACAATGACATATATGACAAGGGGCTTATCTCAAAAATTTGTAGAAAACTTTAACACCTCAACATCAAAAAGACAAACAGTACCATTCAAAAATGGGGAAAGGATATGAACAGACACTTCACTAAAGATAATGTTTTATTAAAGAAGAAATGCTTGTGATCATTAGCCATTAGAGAGATGCAAATCAAAACAACACAAGGGCATATCATCTCACTCCAGCAATAGGGAGCTCTGGTAGCGTAGTGCCTAAGCCACTTGACTGCTAACCAGAAGGCTGATGGTTCAAACCCACTAGCCACTCCTCGGAAGGAAGGTTGGGCAACGTACTTCCATAGAGATACCACCTCAGAAACCCAAGGAGGGGCCGCTATGAGTCGGGACTGACTCGATGGCACACAACAACAACAACAACAACAACCAGCAATAATAGCAAAGTTCAACAGGATAGAAAACGACAAATGCTGGTGAAGGTGTGGAAAGACTGGATATCTCAAATACTCCAGAGAGGAATACAAAATGGTACAATCACTGTGGAAAAAAGTATGGTAATTCCTTAAAAAGTTGGAAATAGAAATAGCATTTGTTCCAGCAATCCCAGTATTAGACATATTTCCTAAGGAGTTCACACCCGGGACATGAATAGATATATGCATGTCTATGTTCACAGCAGCACTATTTACAATAGCAAAAAGAAGGAAACAACCTAAGTGCCCATCAACAAATGAGTGGATAACCAAACTATGGTACATGCACACAATGGAATACTTTGCAACATTAAAGAATAATGAAGAATCAATAAATCACCTCATAACATGCATGAACTTGGAGGACAATATACTGAGAAAAATAAGTCAATTTCAAAAGGACAGATATTGTATGAATCTATTATTGTAAAAAGTCAAGGGAAGCTTTACACATGGAAGGGAATTTTCTTTGTTTCTTTACCAGGGATGGGAGGGAAAGGGATGAGAGGGAAAATACATGGACACTTAAGAGACAGGTTTGACATGGGTTAAAGTACTTAAAATATATAATTGTCAATCTTCTTGGTGAAATATGACTTATTTTTAATTTAAATTTTTCTGATAAAGAAGTTTGCTATTTGATGATTGGACAATTGTTATTCACTATGCAATATATATATTATTACTATTTTATAATTATTATTCATATGAAAGCTTGTAATACATCTATTGAATCATTCTTTGCTTTTTTAACTGTTATGATTTTGGTTTATTAAGAAGACTTTGTAACATATTCTCCAAACTTTCCCCTACGTTTCCATTCACATTTTCATATTGAAGTAAAAGCTGTAACTCACAAAGCACTGTCAAATGCTAATAGTCACATCCTTGAGATTTTCCTTGAGTTTGAAAGTCATGCAAATGTCTTTGTAGCATTCATCATGACATACTAGCTTTCAAAATACACCATCTTCATAATTGCAAGGGAATATTTTTCATTCATATTTTACTACAGTTTAATAAGTTGTGGTGGTTAAGTTTGTGTGTCAACTTGGCTGGGCCTCGTTGAATGGCTGGCAGCTGAATGTAGTTATCCCCATGGTGAGATTGGTAATTAACTGTGGTGGAATGTATTGGAGCAGCTGAGTAGCTGCTTTGGGTATGTGGTCTGCTTCCTGTATACAAGAAACAGATTTAGGAATGGTCTCTAGCTTATGGCACGCTTGAACCCTGCTTGTAGCTGTGTCATTGTTCAGCAGCCTGCC
>NW_006922121.1:1335206-1352145 GCF_000298275.1 Orycteropus afer afer
GACTCCTCCTTGTCTCTCCAAGGTGGTATCATTACAGAAGTAGATTGCCCAACCTTCCTTCTGAGGATTGGCTGGTGGGTTTGAACCATCAGCCTTCTGGTTAGCAGTCAAGTGCCTTAGGCACTACACCACCAGGGCTCGCACTAAAAACATGCACTTTTCATGTAACTGAAGCAATGAATGACACAAATTGAGTCCTTGACATTGTGCAAGTTCTTGAATTTGAATGCATTACTGTATTTTCATGTTTTTCTTAATCTTTCAAGAAAATGAGGGATCAAATTGATTGATATTTGTATCTATAGCCATAAATGAGTTGGCTTATTCATTTTCTTTATTGGGTTTTCTTTGTCATATTTTGACTTCAGGGTTGATTGATTTGATAAGAACTATGGATTGGACGGCACATAACAACAACAACAACAACATGGATTGGAAATATGCAGAATCTCCTCTTTAAACAATGTTGATAATTTTGGGGTAAATTATAGTAATTCAGCTTTATAAATAGGATAATCAGCTGAAGTAACATCCACCTTATTCCAAACTTTTATTACATTTTGCCTATATTTTTTCAACAGCCTTCTACCCAGTATCCTCATATATACCCTTGAGAGCCTACATTCTATTTTCCACACAGTGTCCATGACCCTTTCAAAACACAAACGAAATCATGTCAATCTTTTGCTCAAAATTCTCCAAAGGCATGTCATGTCACTCAGAGTAAAATGCAAAACATTCTTACCAACTTGTACTGGAGAAAATAATGCTAATCGTTAAATCAATTTGCTATATGAATATGTGAAGTAAGAGTGTAGCATAGGCAGGAGGGAGTACATCGCACTCCTACAATAAAGCAAAACCAAAGAAAAAAGATAAAAGAAAAAAAATGCCGCTAAGTTCATCCCAATGTGTAGTGACCCTATAGGACAGAGTGGAACACAGTAGCTGCTTGTGGTTTCAAATTGCCTACCTTTTGGTTAGCAGTGGAGCATTTAACCACTGTGCCACCAGGGATCCACCCCCCACAACAGGACCTTCTATTTCCCAATTCCCGTGTAGAAATTGCAGATAATTTACTCCCTCCAGCATCCCACTATATCTATTTAGTGTTATCTGAATGTTAAAATGGTGGGAGAGATTACTGTAGGAAATTTAATAGGCTATGGAATATAATGGGAGCTCTGGTGGCATAGTGCCTATTGACTGCTAACCAGAAGGCTGGCCATTCAAACCCACCAGCCACTCCTCAGAATGAAGATTGGGCAATCTACTTCCTTAGTGATACTGCCTCGGAAACCCAAGGAGGGGTCACTAGGAGTCGGATCTGACTTCACGGCAATGGTTGCATTGTGATTTTTTTATAGAATATAATAAAATGCGAAATTGGAATTATAGACTATAATAAGCGTACATACTTGTGTGCATATGTGTATCTATATGCATATACCTGCATGCATATATATATTCTTATGAAAGCAAAAAAAACAGTTACATGAATTGTGAAACATCAGGTATAAATATTTTTTCTGCAGTATCATAAGCTTGAGATATTTTAGCTGATATAAACCCGAGCCAACAATGCTATCTCTGACATTCCATAGAAAGGATGAATTCCCTTGCATTTTGATCTTCTTCCAGGTACACTATTTGGATGCAGTGATTGTATCTGCAATTAATTCACTTTATATGGCAGTACAGCTACTCACACGGGTGTCTTGCTTTTTGAATGTGTGTGGTGGAGGGGTGGAACACAGAGATAATCTGTCGCTGTAATCTCTTCACTTCTTTACACCTAATAAGAACATTAAAATCTTCTCAACAACTCTGTTATTAGCATTGTTCCCTTCAGATGTTAACATGGAAGAGTACAATCACAGATATGGAAAAAACATGTTGGTTTAAAGCTCAGGCATTGATGGGCAAGTTGCCTGAGAACAATGCTATGCATCACCTTTGCTTTGGCCCTGGAATTTGCCTTGTAGAAAATGTTTAATTATGAAATTTCATTTCTATTTTCAGTATTTCACTAATAATACTACAGAATAGGGTCTACTGATTGATTCCACCAAGGATTTTACACAACATGTAGAACGGTTGGTTCCTTATCTTATTATTTTAAACCTGATCAAAAATTAAATAAATAAATAATAGTGGGCACAGTTAACTGATAGTGGTAATTCAATCCTGAAGTCTATAAGAATGAAGTAAAAGTAATTTTTTGAAAGCACAGTATCAAGATAGTAGGGACTGACTAGATTGGGCTTAAGATATAAGTCACAGTTGTATTCATGATGGAAAATATGTTTTGTTTCTTTTCTCAAGAGACACATTTATGTTGGTTTCTCTTTATGTAATTATATGTAATTTTTTTTTTTTTTTTGTTAACTATACAGGCAATATTGGAGACAATAGACATATTCTGATTAGAATGAAAGGAGCAGGAAGATGACAGTGAGGAAAAAACAGACGTTTTCCCAGATGTAGATCGTCATTTTTTGATGCACATTTTTTGAAAATGTACTACGGCCAAATTGTGCCCCAGTTTAGTAATAAAATCACACATGGAAAGGTTTATGAAATAATACTTTCTTCATTGATGTACAAATAAATGTAGAATAAGCATACTAAAAACGAACAAACAAGTCATCTCAAAGCACCTCTCTCTCTCTCTATGGTGTTTTACAATGCCCATATCTGACTATAGAAAGTGGAGAATCATATTTTAAAAAGGGAAAAAGGGAGACCACTGCTTTGATGTTGATATTTCTTTGATTTCTAGAACAAAGTGTATGTAATTGTCCCTCTGTTATTAGAACAGATGTTCACTGTATGACACTGTTGAATGGATTGTCAAGACTGTTATGTCTAAGGGGTGGCTAAGAGATAGAGTCCACTCAATGGCCACAGTTGTTTCTTTTGAAACTTAGAAGGCAAATTGTCTATATAGGGCAAACAGGAAAAAGATATGGAGGCAATTCAAACTTTACTAAAGAGCATAATGATGCAATAGAACAAACTACATAATTAATTAAAATTACATTACAAAATCACTGATTTAAGTATAAACCAAAGACCTCTGCTGTTAAATTACCACAACTTTATATGAACTTTTGGTTGAGAAGGACAATAATTCACACACACACACACACACACACACACACAAATGGCTGGAGCTAAACATCTAGCTTATAGTACACATTTAAGTTTTTATTTATTAATTATTGTTATTTGAGATTGATAGAGATATCTTATTTCCATCTTGTAGCTCAATGGTGATATTTTTAAATTACTCGGAATATTTTTTTAGTTCAGTTTGGTGACATGTCTTAGATGCTTTGTAAATGGTAATATTTTCTAAGGAGAAAAATTAATTTAAAGCATGTTTACCTGTCAGTTCTCATCTGTCAATCAACGTGTGCATAGTGGTAGATATTCTGAGGTCAAAAGCTTTTTCAAAGTTTGCTCTTTTAATGGCCAGTAATGGTTGAATGTTAAGATAAATTGAGCCAGAACTGTTGGCTTCAAAACCTGCCTTTATCATGTACTCAACTTCTCTCTGTTTCAGTTTCCTTATTTGTAAAATGGAAACAGTAATAAACTGTCCTCAAAGCTTGTAGTCATTAGATAAGATAATAATTAAGAAGTACTCAAAGCAGTCATTGACATGTCAACATCAACTCTTTTATTATATACATAGCGTATTTCACCAGTGCTGGCTTGTCAGAGTATTTGCATTTCACGGAGTCCTATCTCTATAGTGGCTGCAGTGTGCTGCTGTGATTGTTCTCCTTTCAAGTGGAACTCTGGTAGCATAGTGGCTAAGACACTTGCCTGCTAACCAGACGGCTGGCGGTTCAAACCCACCAGCCACTCCTCGGAAGGAAGGTTGGGCTATCCTACTTCCGTAGTGATACTGCCTCAGAAACCCAAGGGGGGGTCGCTATGAGTCGGGCCGACTGTAGGGCACATAACAACAACAACAACAGATACAGAAAGTCTGCAAAGGTTTTAGAAGCACACAATAAATTGGCTTGATAAGTTTTGCACCTCTGACAGTGAGAAACAACTTCTCCATTAATAATTTTTTGACCTAAGTAATAAAATTTGGAATAGTGAACACTAGATGGCAGCATTTATGAAAAATTAAATTGGATGTCTGTACCATGTAAAATATTAGACCTCTTTTTCACCACAATGACTTTTTGTTTTTTCCTATTTGTTTGCTTTTACTATTTAAATAATAAGGTTTAAAAAGCAAGGAAGAAAAGAATACTTTATTCCCGAGTATGAAGATCTGTGTTTGACTTGTTGCAATGTTGCTAGAAGAATGATTGCACGTTGTACACAATACAAAAGGATTAGTGTACAGACACGTATTTACTGAGGGCAAACATTTCTGAAAGAAACTTGGTCCCAGTTCAATGACTCACACATAGCACCCAATGATTCCAGAAATGGTTAAGTTATTATTCTTATTATTTTCATAATAATGATTATCTTTAATACAGTGTTTGTTGTTGTTGTTACATGCCGTCGAGTCGGACCCGACTCATAGGGACCCCTCCTTGGGTTTCCAAGGCAGTATCACTATGGAAGTAGATTGCCCCATCTGCCTTCCGAGGAGTTGCTGGTGGGTTTGAACCGCCAGCCTTCTGGTTAGCTGTCCAGTACCTTAGGCACTACGCTACCAGAATACAGTACTTAGAAGAGTCCCAAATACAGGTTTAAATAATTAATATGTATAAACTCATGTCATCTTTTTACAATATTATGAGGTAGACTCATTTTTGTTCTGTTTTATAGATGAGGAAACAGAGTTTTAGAGCAGTCAAGAACTTCTGAAAAGTTACACTGCTAGTAAATTAAGGAGTTGAGTTTCAAATTTCAAATTCAGGTCATTTTGAGTTTCAAAATATATAACCGTCTTGTTATACAGATATCAAAATCACATATTTTAATGACAGGGGGTTCCTGTAAAATATACTATTATGAGACATAGCTATAGCTTCAAGCTTCAGTTAAATGTGGCCTTTAAATGATCTGACTTACAAATAGAAAACAAATTATTTAAAAAAAATGAAAATTACAGGTACTTTATAAACAGAGAAAAATTTGAGTCATTTGATTTTGACTCCTTTGAATTTGTTAGATCAGTCAACTAAAAATATAATTTTATTTATATTTTAAATGTATTACCTGCTCTTTACATATTGTATTGAATAAATCTGCTGCCAAAGGCCTCTTTAAAATGTAAAAAAGCCGAGATGTTATTTTGAAGACTAACATGAGCTTGACCAAAACCATGATATTTTCAATTGCCTCATGTGAATGTGAGCAATGAATAAGGAAGACCAAAGAAAAATTCATGTCTTTGAATTACGGTGTTAGTGCAGAATATCGTATATACCGTGGATTGCCAGAAGAATGATTAAATCTGTCTTGGAAGAAACACAGCCAGAATGTGCCTTAGAAGCAAAGATGGCGAGACTTCATCTCACATAATCTGGATATGTTATCAGGTGGGAGAAGTCCCTGGAGAAGAACATCATAGCTGGTACAGTAGACGGCTAGTGGAAACTCAGAAGTGCCTCAACAAGAGGGACTGACACAGTGACTGCGACAACTGGCCCAGGCACAGTAATTGTGGTCAGGCTGGCGCTGGACTGGCACTGTTTCCTTTTGTTGTGCATAGAACCTCCACAAGTTGGAACAGACTCAACAGTACCTATCAATAATTGTTCTCTGATCGACTCTACCAGCTGCTTTTGTAAATGAAAATCTATGATACTAAGGAAGAATCAGGTTTGTTTTTCATTACGCTTAAGAATTAATAAGTAACTTAATGAGAGTCAAGGAAAAAGAAAGATTTATGATTTTCTTTTTAATACAGATACATGTACCTTGATAAAAATTCTATGTCATTTATAGAAGAATCCACAGCTTTTATATTTTCAGTGATTAAGACTCATGTTATAAATAATGAAATCTACATCTTGTAAAATACGTATTTGAGGCATTAATTCCAAAAAGCTGCACTTTTAAAACAGAGGTTTTTTTGTTTTGTTTTGTTTTTAATTTTTGTTTTTTTAGAGGATATTTATTTAATAAATCAACTGTATCCTTTTTGTGTAATTTCATTTATATTCTGAATTAGGGAAACTAATGTTAAACATATCCTTTTAAAATTAAAAGGAACATTTGAGAATTATCAACAATATTTTGTGGTCAATATATATTGTATATTAAAAAAATTGCTATTTCACTGATCTTCACATGTATAGTTCAATGACAATTATATTCAAGTTTGTCAGCCATCACTCTTATCCTTTTCCAAATTTTTCCATCTCCTTTAACAGAAACTCAATTGCCCCTTCCTCCCACTTGTCCCAGAAGGCTGGCGGTTCAAACCCACCAGCCACTACTCGGAAGGAAGGTTGGGCAGTCCTACTTCCGCAGTGATACTGTCTCGGAAACCCAAGGAGGGGTCGCTATGAGTTGGGGCCGACTCGACGGCAAATAACTACAACAACAACAACCCACTTGTCCCAGTATTTCTTTTGGTGGTAGACAATAGAGCAGAGCTATCTGATTAGAAATTTTTCAGATCCAAAATGACTTATCATTTATAGAGATCAAAGATTTGTTTCAATTTGGCAGATAAAAATAGAGTTTTGCTCATGAAACTATAAGATAAATTTGATAGTCAGGCCCATTTAAGAATACATATTTTATAATGAATTGCTCTTTGCAGAAAATGTGAGAAATATGGAAAATTAAGTAAAAGTAAAATACCCACATTTTTTGCAACCCATAGACAAGCATTATTCATATTTAGTATATTTGCCTCTAGTGTTTTCTTCATGTGTTAAGTGTAAATGTGATAGAACAGATGAACAGGCATGCAAACACAAACACACGTACATCACACGCACCCCCATATGTTTCAAAACTGGAATAACATTGAATACAGAACTTCAGATTCTGTTGTCTTTTTATAACCAAAAATCTTTTTCTATGCATATCCTCTAGCCATTATATAGTTTTTGATAAACTATAAAATGTGCTAATGCATTGATTCAACATAATTAATTTAAACATTCCCATATTGACATACAATCAGTTTGTTTTCTATTTTTCATTGCAATGAATAATTGAAATGAATACTATTATGCATACATTTTTAAACATTTCTATTATTAATTTTTCAGATAGACTGCTAGAAATAAAAGCCCTGAATTAAAAAGTGAGAACATTTTTAAGATCATTTTTATATATCCCCAAATTCCTCTCAAGAAATGTGTTTCCATTACTTATTTCTGCCCATATGTTATTATAGTGCCTGTCAGATTACATCCTTAGCCATTTTAGGTATTTTTATTTTTAAAATCCTAATCAATTTGGTAGGTTAAAAAAACAGCATCCCATTATACTGTAATACAATACCTTTGATTTCAGGTAAGGTTGAGCAGTTATTCATGTCTGTGTTTTTTATTATGTTTCTTTGGACCATTGACTGTTCATGTTCCTTTTTAGACAATTTTATTGAAATGAATGTAAAAGCTACATCAAAACAACATGGATGCCATACCACTACCAATCAGTTTGACACCAGCTTAGCTCTTTTTGTCAAGAATATAAATAATGTACAAAAGAATTCTGAAAAACAGAAATGTACCTCGAGGGTGGAAAACTGATGCTAATCATAGCATTGTTTTTCATGAAAGTAAGCCATGCTTTGAAGTATTTTTGCTACTTCCTTTTTATTCCCTTGACCAAATTTTGTTTTCATAATGTTTATTCAGTTAACCTGGGTATTTTTAGTACTTATCTATTCCAGTGCTTTTCCCAAATCTCCTTCCCTTTTTGATTCATGTATTTTGGGATTGCTTGAGTTGATTTATCTCTTTCAAAAATTACTTCAGAGCATAAAGCATTATCCATAAATCCATTTCTCATGGCATGACTATTGCTTTAGGAAAGTAGGTTTCATGTGGAGATAAAATTCTTTTTGCAATCTTTGAACAATATTTTCCATTTGTGTAGCAGTAAGAAAATGTTTTTTAAAAAATAACAATTGGCCAGGCCTGACTTGGTGGAGGACTTTGTAGCTTTCCATACTGGCTACTATGCATTTATTTTTAACAGAGAAATGATAAAACTGATTTGGATATCACTAATGAAATGAAACTTCTTCTATTCTCCTTGATCTTTCTTTCTTTTTTTTTTTTTTCCTCTTAATTCTCAAGGAATCTCTTTTTAGTTGAAAACTGATAGAACATGCTAAAAAAAGAGAAAAGAGCAGAAACATATTTTCATTTCAGATTGATCAATGGGTGGTTGAGATTTTTTTTTTTTTCCAATCTGTAGGACTGAAAACTTCAATTTCCTTCTACAAACAATGTATGAAACATGAGGTAACTATGATTATCATCTTAAAATACCATGGGAATTGGGTAAAATCCCTCGACTGGCTCTGGAATTGTTGATGCGGAATGGAAAACTCCATAGAGGTCTTACCTAATTTGAATTGATATGTTGAAAAGATCCTTTAAGACTGAAGACTATTTCCTCCAGGAAAAGGAAAAGGAGATATATCATTGAGTAGAAGTTAACTGATTTTGTGCTCTCAAGGGTTCAACAATTAGATCTGTGTCTTGTGCACATGGAACTGACAATTAAATGTATAAGAGAAGGTGACAACACTATTCAAAACATTAAGGCTATTAGCTCTGACTTGAAGCAAAATAGATCAATCTCCGCCTGAGTGGGAAACAACTTAGCTTCCTTCAATATCTCATAAGTTATTAAAACAGTATTTTCAGAGCTTGGAATTTTCTGACATACATTTTAATATGAATACTATTCTGTTTATGCTGCTTTCTGTTTATTCTGCTGTTCTTACTGGTCACGACTTCACGTTTTCCTCCACAATACGTTTAATGGTTAAAAGAACTAAATTATTTTGGTTTGAATGATTGTTGTCTACTGAGCACATGGATATATTTTTTCCCAGCTTATGATCCATAATAATGAATGGGAATTGTGTGTGTGTATGTTTCTTTTGTCCATCAAGAAATAAAATTATTTTCTAATAGTATTACAAGAGGAGAGATCCTTGGTAATCTACTTCTGAAAATCAGCCATTGAAAACTCTGGAGTGCAGTTCTACTCTGGGACACATGGGGTCACCATGAGTCAGAAATGACTGGAGAGCAACTGGTAAACTGGTAAGTGTACAAGGAATATTTTTAATAGTCCTGCTATTGTTCTTACAGTAATCACTACCTAAACCCCAAAGTTCAACCTTAAGGAAAAAGGAAACCATATTATATATGTTGACAAGTGAATTTCTTAAATAATCATAACATCTTATTTTTTCATGTTTTTTTTTTTTTTTCTACTTCTCTTTCCTTTTCAGAATCCTCAGCTCAAGAGAAAGATATGAAAAGAAATAAAAAGAGAGAGGGAAAATTGTTTTGCTGGTGGATTTTCTTACCCATTTGAATACACTTCTTTTGTGATAGCCAGAGAAATAACTTACGTTAAAAAAGTGTCGAGGGGTTGCTTTGTATACTTTAAACTTAAAACATCCAAACAATTTTCTTCTTTCAATGAACATGTTATAAATTCTTGTTGGAGGTAACTTAGATACTTTTCTCTGTTAAGAATAATCCTGGCATAGGGTTATCAGATTTAGCAAATAAAAATACAAAGTGTCAGTTTACATTTCTAGCTTATCTATATAATAAAAATGGGGGCATTCTTACACTAAATTTTAAATACAAATCGAAATTTGTAACTTGTTTTTCTTCTAACAACATTGTTCCAGAACCACCATATGCAGCAATAGAATTCTCTCCTCCCATGCAATTCCCAGTCAATGCACCTCACACACAACCACTACCCCCGTCAGTGGAGGCTTGCACATTGCTGTTATGCTGGACATGTTTCAACTAAGAGCCTAGACTGAAATGGATTAAGGAGAAAATCAAAAGGCCTGATGATATTCCCCAAATCTGCCAATGAAAACCCTATGGATCACAACGGTCTAATCTCCAATCGTCATGGGGATGTCACAGGACAGGGCAGTATTTAGTTGTTGTGCATGGGGTCACCGTGAGTCAGGGCTTGACTCAACAACAACAACAACTCTCTAAGCTAGTTGCTGCCATCCTACTGTTGAACTCTATAAATTACCAACAGATAAGAAACAGATAGGGACCTGCATTCTTTCCCTCTTCTATTCCTGCAAACAAGTGTGTTATATTCAAGACTCTAAGGAAGTTTCATCCCTGGATACACACCTGCCACCCTGTTCACCCTTTCCAAGGAAGGATCCATGCAAACACCTCTTATAATTATGGACTCAGCTCCAAAATGAAAAGGCTGCTGAAGATTGTAATCCGGAATGTCAGTCTTCTTTTGATGATGTAAAATACAAAGATAATTAGATGACTGCAATATTAAGCTGCTTTTTACATTTTTATGTAAAATCTCTTTCAGTTTCTCACTTCTTAGGTATATGACACAAACTCTATTTTCTCTTCAACTTTTCTGTAGGTGAAAATGGTACTGTTACCACTAGCATGCACTAGAAAGAATGAGCATAGATGCTGGTCTGATTTCTATCAAGACAAATCAATCAGTTAATAAATGAATATTTGAGAAATTATATCAGGGACTAGGCTATGTGATTATCAATGACATCAATGATATAATGCTTATCAATCATCTCATTTAATTTCATATCCTTGGAGTTGTCTTATACTTTCATTCTTTTGATCATGCTGTTCTTTCCACCCTCTTTTAATCTGTCTTTGTAACTCTTCTTTTTACTTTTCAGGACCTAGCTCAAGGACCACCACTCGTAAGTAGCTTTCGAACCCATTTTAGCTAGATTAAGAAGCTTTCATCTGTATTTCCTCAGACCCATGTGCTTTTCTCTGCCTTGGAATAAGCATTTCTTCTCAGTTGTCTGGTCTGTGAACTCACAAAACCTTGATGGCACATGTTAAAGGGAACCTTCCATGGTCTTATCTCATCCAAAAATCAGTTCCTCTTCAGCCACCTCCAACTCCTTGAGTTTCAAGTTAGAACTGTACTCCATGAGGTTGTCAAAGGTGAGATTTTGAAAACAGACCACTAGATCTTTCTTGTAACTTACTTCTGCGTAGACTCAAACCTCCAACCTTTTGGTTATCAGTCAAGTGTGTCATCCTTTTGCACCAACCAGAGACTCATTGGGACACCCAGGGCCCTACTTTTTCTTTCTTTCTTTTTTTTTTTTTTTATAACTACATAACTCTGCATCCTCCATATGGAAGATTCTCACACATTAGTAGTTATTGTGTCCATCACGTGGATCATAGGTATTTCCACAGCTGATTTAGATGAAAGGAACTCCCAGTGGTGGGCCAGGTGATGGGTTGGCCTAAGATGCATTTCTATATGCTTTTCAAAGGCTCTATAGAGATAATTAAGTTAATTGGATCCTCTCAGAAAATTAAAAGCAGAGGAGAAATCATCTAAGCTACATCAATGACAAATCTCTGATGTGAAATACATTAATGTTTGTCTCTGAGAGGATGGAAAGAATATTCTGTTACTAACACAACTTGGAATCCTGCTTGATCCTCAGGTTTCTTAGCAAAGTTACCCTTAACCCCCAGACTGCTGTGTCTGCTCTGATACACACTCACATCAAACTTAACCATTTTTTAACTCTGTACTTATTTCAATGATTAATTACTATCTATGTCTCCTATGAAACTGTAAGCTCCCACAAGAGCAAAGGTCAATTTGGATTGCCTGTAAAGATATTCAAAAAGAGTGGATTTTAAATGGACTTTTATTTTCATCATATTCTTCTCCAAAATACCTGGCAAAGTCCTGCTTCCTGAATTTTACTTTAAAGAAGGCTACCTCTGCTTAGGATAGTTTTAGAAACAACCATTGAAATATTGTTTTCTGTTAAGCCTGAGTTCACCTCTTACATACCTCCATTCACATTCTGGGATATTCCGAGGCAAACACATTCTTGTACCTGTGAATGTAGAACATTTCCACTTAATTTATTTTTCATGGGGGAGATATTCTTTCTTACATTACAGACATTATTTCCATAAGTAAATGAAAATCATCGTACACTCAAGACAAGTCACTGATAGGTCTCTTATTCACCACAAGAGATATTAGCTTTTCTTACCTAAGGACTGTATACAATAGATTTGTTGACTGAAAAAGCATTAAAAATTGAGTGTGATGTTGACCTTTTCTTTCATACATCCTTGGAAAGAGGTCATAGGATTGAAGGGGCTGAAGACATTATTGAGTCTTATTTTCTGGTTTATAAATTAGCCCCAAAGTCCAGAGAGTTTTGATTTACCAAGTTAGAAACAGTTAGAATATTTTACATAATCTTAAATGCTCACAAGAAAACCTCCTGGAGGAGTAAGAAAGAGAATTACTCTGTGAGGCAAGGAAAGCCAACTTTAGGGTGGGAGGTTGTGGAAGGTCATTGAATTGAAAGCTCAGTTACAAGAAAGAGCCATGCTCTGAGGGAAAAGCATTTAAGGAAGAGGTCATAGACTATGAGAAAGGTCTGGAGATTTGTAAGAGCTTGGCCCATTTTAGGAGCAAAAAGAAAGCCAGGGACGTTGGATCATTGCAGATGAGAGTGGAATAAGGTGACACAGAGGACGGATCAATGAAGGCTTTGTAGCCTATAGCTAATAATTGGATCTTATTTTGAGTTGAATGGAGAGCCACTGGAGGATTGTACATACTTGCTGATACAAATTGAGGCTTCTATGTGTTGATATATATTAAGCACCTCCTATATTCCAGGGACTTTTGCAATCATTGCAATCAGAAATGATTTAGACAGGATTCTGCTCTCCAAAAATGCATCATTTATGGAGAAACATATGTAAAAACTGTGTTTTTATAATAGGATGTAAGCAGTGTTGTAGTAGAGAGTAGACTAAATTTTTAACTCCATGAAGGCAGGGACATCATCTGACAAGTTCCTTCCTGTATCTTCCACCTGGAAAATAGCAGCTGACCCATAGTAGGTGGTCAACAAATGTTTATTGAAGAAAGAGAAGAAATTAAGTCAGCAAGGAGTTGTACATTATATCCTCTAGTGTAGTGTCTAAGGCACTTGACTGCTAACCAGAAGGCTGGTGGTTCAAACCCACCAGCCACTCCTTGGAAGGAAGATGGGACCATCTACTTCTGTAGTGATACTGCCTCGGAAACCCAAGGAGGGGTAGCTATGAGCCGGTCCAACTCAATGGCAAATAACAACAACAACAACAGAAGTGAAATAAATCAAACTTAGTTTTACTATTTGCTGGCTATCTGAGCTCCCACTGAGAAATGACAGAGCACTCGTGTAATCTTCATTTCTACCTGGATAAATCATTTCCTAGTGCTACGGAGCCACTGCTTTATAAAACCTGGATTTTGGAGGTGAGTGCAGAGAAAGCGATCATTGATGTCCCAGGTGTGAGATTACATCAGCAGACAGTTTATCTGGTGCTCTTCTGACACAATGGGACCTCACAGGCACCATGATTGACTTGACATGCTTTGTGGAGATGTCCGTCAGCCTGATAAGGGCTTCATCATAGAGGGTATGGGTGGTGGTGATAAAGTGGAGGATCATTGTAAGAAAATGGGGACAGAGTGAAGAGTGTCACTGAGGGAACAGATTCACTGAGGAGGGGAAGGTAAACAAAACGGAGGGCCTGATGACTGCCGGGGAAATCTTGGAAACGGTTTGTCCTGAATAAGTAATCGGAGGAAAGGAATTGTTTATGTAAATCTTGCAGGTCTCTTTCAAGAAACCAAATACTAGGAAGGCAGCATCTTTGTGAGCAAGTCACTGTGATTTTCATTAGAAGTCCAGAGGCAGCCACGACACGTCATGGAAGTAATTACCATGGTTTTCCTTCTTTCTTCTCCATTAACAATTTGGAATGGCAGCAGCAACTCTGTTCTGGGAGGGAGCCAAAGGGGTGGGTTTTTATACATGTTCAGAACGAGAAGACATTTAAAGATCATCTATTTCAAATGTTCAGTCCTCAGACAAGGCAACCGACGTTTAGAAATGTTATGCAACTTGCCAAGGTCACTTTGTTGTTTCACAACTGAGCCAGTAACAGAATCCAGGTCTCTTGGTTCCCAGTCAAAAATGTTTCCTCACAACAGTGAAGTTCCAGTTGTTTTTTTAGCCACAGTGATCTGAAGGTGGTTTGGCCTGAGGTGGAGCACGGCATGGCCACACAGCTCAAATTCTTCAGTTTATTCTTGAACAACCATCATTGCTGTTCAAGAGAAAAAGGTTAGGGATGAAGGTCAACAATGAGGGGAGAAATGAAAGTCCTTAAAGCCTGAAGAATATTAACCAGTCTGTCACATACTAGTTATAATGACTTTGAACTTTCCTCACCTCCTTCAAATTTAAAGGTTGTTTGCATAGTAAATATTTAATTAGTCACTTTAAGATGAAACAACTAATCAGCCTGTTGTCAGATAGTAAGAAATTATGGATTGCGTACAGATTGAGTTCAAAGCAGACCCACATTCAAAGTATGGCTCTGCCCCTCACAGATTATGACACTGTGGGATTACATTAAAATCTCTTTTTGCCTCTAATGTAACATGATACTAATGACCTTGAATAGCTGTTGTCGTAATGATCACTTTTATAAAATGATGACACGGTGTTCTGGTTCCCTAGTGCCTCTCTGACAAGAATATACCACAAATGGGATGGTCTTAACAAACATTTTATTCTCTTACAGTTTGGAGGCTTTAAGTCTGAGTCCAAAGTGTCAGGCTCTAGGGGCTGGGCGAAAGTCCCTCATCCTTGGGCTTCAGCTCTGCCTCCAGCTCCCGGCCCACTGAAGCTAGACGCTTTTCTTCACTCAGACAGCTGCTGGCTGCTGAAGCTGCCAAGCCCAAGGTTGACAAGTAAAAAGGCACAGTCCCGATGTTACCAAACCACATGGCAGGCCATTAATTCAAGTCCATTGTAAATCCCAAGGTCAGTAGATCATGGCAGGCAACTGAACAACGACACAGCTACATGCAGGGTCCAAGTGTGTCATAAGCTAGAAACTGTGCCCCAAGTCTTCTCCTTATATACAGGAAGCAGACCACATCCCTAAGGCAGCTACCTAGCTGCTCACAGTAGATTCCACCATGGAGATGATTACCAGTCTCATCATGGGGAATACTACCTCCAGCTGCCCAGCCACTCAACCAGGCCCAGCCAAGCTGACACACAAACTGAATGACCACACATGGATAGATATGAGTACACACATACATATATCTGACAATCAGTAGCAGATTCAACAGCGTTCATTTACTACCATTATAAAAATAGGGTAAAAGTTAGAATGCTGTGATAAAATTATGTAAGCCAACAAATTTCCTTCTCTTGGAGTACAAACTCAGACAACATAGTTTGGATCTACAGAGTGAATATTCCAGGTAAGAGGATCTATGTTTCTAGTTGTATACATATTAGCTCTTTGAACACAGGGTGAATTTACTAACTAGCCTAAACTTTAATTATAGTGAAATAAATAAAGTAAATGAAAAGTTGAGGAGTAAGTTGTTGTTAACCTTAGCACTGTGCTTACCTCAGTAAGTGATTGCTGTCATACTATTATTACTCATAGGGGATGAGTCTTTGGAGTCTTTCAGAACATGGCACTTTCAGAGACAGGGTGTTATGAGGAAAAATATGGCTTCAAAGCAAAGCTTTACTCTCTGTCTTTGCTTCCTTCACCCTTCATCATCACTAATGTTCTCTTACAAGAACAGTAGGAGTTCCTGGATAGCACCAACCTTTAAGTGCTGGACTACTAACCAAAATGTGGGTGATTTGAACCTCCTCATAGGTGCCTTCTGAAAGGTCTCAGCCATGAAAGCCCTATGGGGCACAGCCCTACTTCGAGACACGAGTTGTCGTCAAGTCCCAATCCATGTAGGGTGGGAGGGTAGCTAATGCAGAATAGACTAAGGCATCATTGTAATGGCACAGAAGTTATGACTGAGTCACACACAAGTGATGAAGAAATGGAGTTTTGTGCTGGAGTTTGTCATGTATCAATATCCCTGTGCCATTCTGAAGACAATGTAAAATGTGTATGTTCTCATATTACTCTCCTCTTTTCATAATGACCAATATAAAAATTTTCTCTGTTAAAAATGTTATCATCTCACAGACATGATATTTGTCCAGATCTAAAGTTGTATACAGAAGGAAGAAGATCTCCCCTCCCCTTTATTTTCCAGTTGATCATTCAGAGAAGATCCCATTCCATACTAGCTAAGGGCAGAGCTGGGACGACAACTTGGGATTGTTACCTGTGAGGTGGTACAAACTAACTGACAGGTTGGTGGTTTGATTCCACCCAGAAGTTCCTCACAAAGTAGGCTGGTGACCTACTTGTTCCAGATCACAGCATTGAGAATCCTATGAAGTACAATTCTACTCTGAAACACAGGAAATCCCCACGAACTGGAATAAGCTACATAGCAACTAATTGTTTTTGTCCCTGGGCATTGCAAACAGTTAAGAGTTTGAGTACAAACTGAAAGGTGGGCAGTTCAGAGCCTCCCAGAGGCATCTCAGAAGAATTGCTTGGGTATTTGCTTCCCAGAAGTCACAGCCTTGAAAACCCTATGAAGCACCTTCTGACTCTGCAACACCCGGGGTCACCATGAGTCAGAATCAACACAAAGGGAACTTTTATTTTGTCTTGTTTTGTTTTCTAACTAAGATCTTTCCCTTGGGTCTGGCAGAATCTGTGCATCAACACTGTCTTAAACATTGAATACTAAATATTATCAGATTTCATGAATAAACTTCTTAAATTTCGTGCACGTGCCTTCTTCCTTTTTGAGATCTGTCATT
>NW_006922121.1:1353225-1357401 GCF_000298275.1 Orycteropus afer afer
AATTCTTATGGATTTCTGGCTCTGAAATCCCCACATTCTCTCTTCTAGTGAGGTTTGTTTTTCTTTACAGCAGTCCACAGACAGCATTCCTCCCAGCCACATGCCTTCGACTGCTGTATAATCTCCCTCAGTGACATGAACCATGTCAGTCTTTGACATACATTATCATCTCTAAGATCACCAATAGCTGTTTGGCTTCTGTTCAATTTATGCTCATATTTATGATGATCCCTTTAATTCTGGACTCAAAAGAAAGATGCCTTCTCCACTAAGTGATGTCAGTGGAGAAGGGCATGCAAAATGTTAACATCAAAAGGAAGGACAAAGGAGTAGAGCTACTTAACTTTCACCTGAAAAAGGAGAAACTAAACTCAGAAGCCCCACAGTGAACATTCCAGGCATTCACCAGGAAGTTTTCAAAAATAAAATTTCACCTCATTGTATTGATTAAGTTTCCAGGGACTGGCTCTGTATGATAGTAAGGATATGAGCAGAACTTGGGAGATCATTCAGAAATTGAAAAGTAATAATTTAGAACAAATTAAGTGATTTAGAACCACTAAATTTTATGATTGAGGGAATGTTTCAGACTCATCAAAAGCAACGATAGATAAGAACCTAACCCCGATCAGAATAGCTAACTATTCCTTAGAAAACCTATTCTCAAATCACAACATATTTTCTGGAAACTTTGTGTTTGACAGAATTTTTAAAAATGTATTTTACTTCCATGATGATATTTAAAATAACATAATCATATTTGGCATCATTTGAATATCACAACAGAATAAGTTCTCAAGATTTTAGGGCCAAAATTTATGTTTATATTTATAACCACATATGCACTAAAAAAGTCTCTTCTGTGACAGCATTTAGATTTGACTGCAGACTCTCTAAGCTTGAGTGCATGGAGTAGGCAGTGACTGGATTTTCTTTTTCTTTTTAAAAAAACTATATTACAAAAGGTTTAGAAACATTGTCCAAAAACATTTGATCTACAGATTGCTACCTGGGTGACTTTGTAAGAGTTTCTCATACTTGTAGAAATTTAGTATAGTGTTATGTCACATTACATCCATTATGAAAGGGGACTTAATGTGATTTGGATGTTATGCGAACATACCTAAATCATGAGCAATAGCATTCACTAATTTACATCTTTGTGTTATTTAATAACCTTTTGTTTCACTTTCAAATTGATACTTTTTGTTTGCCTCTTACTGCTGCTATCACTAGCACTGGTTTTGGTTATTTGGAAGCCATAATGTACTTCATAGTCATATTTTTGAAAGAAAGTTAAACAGAGAGTTAACACTATGATACTTAAGAGACATAGAATACCCAAGGTTGGATGCTATATCTAGGAGTTGAAGCACACTTGGTTATGTGGTACACTTCATTTGTAAGTAGGGAAAGTACATGGTAAAATAATGATGAAAAGCATTATACTGTACATACATAACCCATTACCATCAGCATTTATTATTACTATAAAGACACAGGTATTAGACGTTATATATGTTCTATAATATTATACTCCTGGTAGTACAACCATGTTGTATGCAGGTGATGTGAGATATGTATGCTGTGTGTGGAACACTGTTGTGTTCACTATGCCTGGTTACATGCACTATGCCCTGTGCTCTGTTCAGGATTCTGAACTCTATTACAATCTTAAGGAGCTCTGGTGGGTAAGGCATATGGCTGTGAACCAGAAAGTTGCAGGTGTAAACCCACCAGCTGTTCTGCAAGAGGAAGATGAGATAACCTTCTTCTTCAAAGATTTACAGCCTTGGAACCTCAATGGGGTTTGCTATGAGTCGGAATCAACTTGATGACAGTGGGTATTTGGTTTAGAGTGTTAATCTTATGGCCCCATGGACATACATGTATTCAGACATTGTCCATGAGGACATTATGCAGCAAATGACTGTCTTCTCATCTGTAAAGTGGTAATAGTAAAGATTTGAGAGACTGACTTTCAATCAAATGACAAGGATTCAAGTATTGAGCTTGGATCATCATATAAGAGGTGTGCAATGAACTTCATTTATCTTTATTCTTCTCTGAAGTCTGCTTACATGCTTGCTTCTTGAGGCCTCCAGTTCTAGTCCTTCTACATATAGTTAAACACAACAAATAATGGAGATGTACTCTTATTTAGAAAAGCAATTGAAAATTGTTAATATACAAAATGACTTGGACCAATTCCAGAAAAACAACTATAAAACATAGATAAAAAGAAAAATTGGAATGAGTAAGAAAAGTGTTATTGTTTCTGGACATTTCTTTGTCTAATTTGAAAGGGAGTCACTAAAATCCTTCCCCATTCTGACAAATGGACTCTCTGATTCCACTTTCTATACATGAAGCACCACCCAGGACTAAAGCCTGTGAGTTAATGAGATATGAAATTAGCCAGGTTGCTTCCGCCCTTGTATCTAGTGAGTTTAGGGTGAGTTCTGGATATTGCTTACTGCTGCACTTCTCCTTCAGAGTGCAGTACCCTAGCGCATTTTGTGTTGCTGGAAATTATGGCACCGGTATTCCAAATACCACCAGGGTGACCCATGGTGGACAGGTTTCAATGAAGCTTTCAGACAAAAGCAAACTAGGAAGAAAGCTGTTGATCTACTTCCAAAAATTGGCCAGTGAACACCCTATGGATCACAACAGAATATGTCCGATATATGCTGGAAGATGAGCCCTTTAGGTTGGAAACATTTGGCAATACACAGTGGCTGCAACAACAGACTCAAGTACATGAACAATTATGACGATAATGCAGTACTGAGCAATGCTTCCTTCTATTACACGTGGGGCTGCAGTGAGTAGGAGATGACTCTGGCAACTGATGACAACGACAGCAACCTTTTACCACAGAGTCCTAACTTTCCCCAAGTTTGCCCTCTCTTTTCCTCAAACTCACCCTCTCTTGAAAAGCTGGCACAGATCAGAAAGTATATTTCCACTTTATTTTTGTGCTTGCCAATGAATTCACTGCCTGAGTGAAAGTCCAGCTTATGTTTTATGGTCTTGTCAAACCCTTTCCTTCTCTTTCTTCTGGAAGAATGAATCTTGCTCCCAATAGACACATGGTCTGATATGAACAATCCAATTACTATAAACCACATTCACTCATTCCTTCAGCAAATAGTTATTGAATCTAAATTTGCAGGGTCATTGTGAAGATTAAATGACTGAGCGTGTTAGAATGCCCAGGAGTGCTTGGAAAACATAGCAGGGACCTTTAATTATGAGATGATTGCTCTAATTTATCTTCATTCAACTAATAGGGCCCTTATAAATCTCTATACGAACTTAATCTATCATTTCGCTTTTTCTTAACTATCCAACATATAAAATGGTAAGAATATGTGGAGATTGGAATGGTGGTGTAACTATCTAGTGGGTGTTCAAATCACTAGTTCAGACAGATTAGAGGCAAAAGGTGCTGGGTGTAGGCAGTTTGTGATCTACATTGAGATAAATGTTTGATTATGGAAGACAGGAGGGTAGAGATTAAGGCCAAGATTGTATCTACATGGTACATAGATAGACTCAAAAATCAAAGGAATCAGAGAGAGAATGGCCAGGTCTCCTTAGGGACTGTCTGGAGACAGGCCAGATTCAGCTTTGTGAGAAACTGGAAGGGAGTCAGCTCACGCATGAGAAGCTGATAAGATGGCTTGGATCATGGAGGCAGCAACTGGTGAGAGAGAAGTCTGACCAGCCAGGACCCCAGACAGAAGAAAATCCAGCTGCATAATCCAAGGTGACAGTGTCCAGGCGGCGTCTGCACTCTGTATGTTGAGTGTCTGAGAGGGAGAGTCTGGTCCATGGGAGAGTAACTAGCTTATAGATTTAGTGTAAACAGAGATTGTCCAGTCTGATTTGTGTCATTGCATGAGCCCTAACAGGGAGTGCTGGCTGCATCTTGTCTTTCATCTCCTTTAATATAATATCATCTCCCCATATGAGTATAAAAACCAAAAGCAGGGGTAAATCCTGGGAAAATAAAATGAGATAGAAGTGTGAGACTGAGAGTTTGAGCATGTGTGAGTAGCTTGTTTGTCTCTCCGGATGATATAGCAGACACTGCATCCAGTTGGGGTCATCACTGGATGAGATGTGAGGAAAAAGGAATAAATGTGACTTCTAAAAACAATTCTGATA
>NW_006922121.1:1359876-1364500 GCF_000298275.1 Orycteropus afer afer
GAATGATAATATGTGGTTACAAAATTCCACTGGGATAAAAAGTGCCCAAGTACAATTCAAATTTCATTTGCATTTTAAAAGAACTACACTTTAAAATAATTTTTTCTCCCAACATTGTTAAGCCTGAATTTATTTTATATAACCCCCAGGAGACATGTGCCTGGTATGGATTGAACACATTTTCTTATTCAAATGCTAAAGCCATATCTTGAGAGAATTGTGCCAAAATACCTATCAAAATTATTTCAAAGTGTAAAAATACTATGTCACCTGCTTCTATTTCTGAAGTAGTCAAAATTGTATTGTATTTAAAATTACTTGCCAAAATATGCACTCAAGAAAAATAGAATCATTAGTTAAAACTTATCACCAAAGTTTACGATTTGAAAAGGAATTTCAACTGTGGTCACATGAGAATTGTAAATAGGTCTATTTGTTTATGATATTTCTATTTCCAAGATTCTATAGCATTCATATATGAGTAGAAAAACAAACACAAAAAATCCCACAAAATTCAAAAGCCATCAACTGGACCAAGCTTTGCTATTTGAGTAACAGAACCGTAACATTTTTCAGATGAACGATATCTTCAAAATTGCAACACTAGCACACATGACAATTTTTAAATGGAGCCTCAAAAAATGTCAGCATTAGCTCACACAGAGGTAGTCAGTGCCAGAGCCAAGGTTGAACCTAAGATTTCCTGACACTGAAAGTGCTGTATGTTGCATCATTTCGACATGGACAGAAATATTTTGCTTCATTACGGATGTGATTTCTTATATTTTAAATGTGGTGTCCATCCCAATGGAATTGGAATTTATAAGTAGCAGATTGTTGTTGATACTACTGGTCTGTCACATAGCTGTTGTACGGATGTCAAATCTCTTAGAAAAGAGCCGGTGGCACTGATCGAATGTACAGTAATGAGTTGGTGCACCATATGTAGTTTGAGTAAATGATATCTGTGGCAGCTAGCCTCCACACCATCCCGTGTGGGTCCGTGTCACTCTGTTAATCAGGAGATGGAGCTTCTATATTCTATTTGAATCTGGCATGGACCTGTGACAAGTGTGACCAATAAATTGAGTGTGGAAGATGGGATGTTCTGGGACTTCTGATCTCTGACATTAGGAAGGAATAGTCATCTCTACTTTCTTCCTTCTGGAACTCTGACTCACCATGTTCTCAGACTGACATGGTGGAGAGAAAAGTCCGCACCAAGAGAACACAGAGTGAAGAGTGTGAATCATGGAGGAAAGCCACAGGGAAAGGGCAAATGGAGAAGTACTAAGGAACAAGACATGAGGCCCAGCGACAACTGCCATCTGACTGAAACACATGAGGGGGCCCAGGTGAGGCCAGCGGAGCTGCAGGAAGCCCAAGCTCTATGTTTGGAGATGATCCTTTACTCAGCAACAGGTAACAGAACAGTATCTGTCATTGGGACTTTTATTAATCTACAGAATATGACCTAACAACTATTGGGGAGTTGCTATGTGCCAATTACTATGTAAACTAGAGTAAGGTCTGTGACAGAAACAGAAGCTATTGTTAGTAACATTAAATAGATGTGAAAACTGAGGTTTGGAGGGGTCAGATTCATTGCCTGAATTTAGGCAGTTAGAAGTGCAGGAAAAGGGCTAGTAACTCCATTTTTTTTCCCTTTCTCCCCCCTCCCCCACTAGGAGCTCTGGTGGCATAGTGCTTAAGGCATTTGACTGCTAACCAGAAGGCTGGTGGTTCAAACCCACCAGCCACTCCTTGGAAGGAAGATTGGGCAATCTACTTCCGTAGTGATACCTCCTCGGAAACCCAAGGAGTGGTTGCTACGAGTCAAACTCGACTCGATGGCAGTGAACTTGGATTTTTAGTTTGCATCTGTTTATATTTGACTTGTGATTCTTCATAGCAATTATCTTCTTTAGTATTACTATTATTTTTACATTTAGGAACAGTTAATATCAATTTTTTTTCTAAGACGAGATAACTAGGGCACAGATAAATTAATGACAGGATCAAAGGAAAAAAAAAAAAAAAAGCAGTAAATGCAGGAGTTCTGGTAGCATAGTGCCTAAGGCACTTGACCACTAACCAGATGGCTGGCGATTCAAACTCACCAGCCACCCCTCGGAAGCATGTTAGGTAATCTACTTCTGTAGTGATAAGCCCAAGGAGGGGTCGGTATGAGTTGGGTCCCACTTGACATGACTTAACAACAACATCAACAAATGCAAGAAATAGAAATTGAATTTAGATTTTACAAAATTCAAAATTTTGATTGTTTTATTAAACTAGAGATCTCTTTCCAGGCTGTACAGTATGCAGTTACTTTTCAGGCAGTTTTATATTTTTGAGCCACCCAGACAGAGGGAGATTCCGGCAAGTGCCCACTGTGGCCTCAGGCCGACCTCCAATGCCTAGCACAGCTGCTCTCAAATTTAGGCGATGCAAGACCTTTTGCTCTGTTAAAAACTGTTCAAAACACGAAATAAATTTTGCATATTGATCATACTTATTGACGTATACTATATTAGCTATTGAAACTGATACCTTATAATTCTATATTGATTCACTTAAAATAATATTAAGTCCATTGCAAGTTAATATAAACAACAGATTTTTTTTTTTAATTTAAAATAAGTATATTCCCTGAGCCATGGTATTTTTCCGTCATCTCATATGCATATGAAAACTGGACACATTAATAAGGAAGACCGAAGACTTGATACCTTTGAACTGTGGTGTTGGTGAAGAATACTGAAAATACCATGGACTGCCAAAAGAATGAACAAATTTGACCTGGAAGAAGTGCAGCCAAATGCTCCCTAGAAGTGAGAATGGCCATACTTTGCCACACATACTTTGGTCATTTTTTCAGAAGGGACCAGTCCCTGGAGAAAGATGTCATGCTTGGTAAAGTAGAGGGTCAGTGAAAAAGGGGAAGGCCCTCAACAAGATGCATTGACACTGTGGCTGCAACAATGGGCTCAGGTGTAGCAAGGATCGTGAGGATGGGGCAGGATGGGGCAGTGCTTCGTTCTGCTGTCCTTAAGGTAGCCAAGAGTCGAAGCCAACTTAATGGCCCCTAACAACAACAACAAAAACAACAACAACATATTCCCCCAAACAAACAAGCAAGCAAAATGGGGAGAAAAGCAGCAGTTAATATATTTTGGAAATCTCTTGAATGTCTACCTAAAAGAATATAAGGAATCCTGGTGGCACAACAATTAAGCACTGAGCTGCTAAATGAAAAGTAGAAAGACCCTGAGGTCTGCTCCAGTAAAGATTATAGCCTAGAAAACCCTATGGGGCAATTCTACCCTGTCACACAGGTCACTATGATTTGAATTGACCCGACAGACCCTAACAACAACAATGTTGGTTGTTAGGCACTGTAGAGTTGGCTCCAACACATAGTGACCACAACATAAAATACCAAAGTGCTCATATGATTCTGTCTTCCATCATTTGTAATATCTCCTCCTATATCTTCTGGAAAACTTTGCTGCACACTTGTGAGAGAATGAGAACAACCAAGGCAACACTGGCTAAAAAATATTCTGACTCGCAAGTTCTCCAAAGAGTCTTGGGAATCCTCAAGGGGGGCCCAGAACACACTTTGAGAACCATGGATCTAGAGCAACTGTGCCTAACATGTACCAGGGAAGATTAATTGTGGCTATGTGACCAGAAGTTGCGAAGAAACACATATTGAACTAAAGTAAACAGATTCCTTTACCCAGTGATCCTCTGCAAGCCTCTAATGTATTCATGTTTATTTGAAATTTCCAGGAGAATTCTCTAATTTACTAGATCATGGAGCTATTCACTACTGAACCCCCCTCATCAAACACATTTTTCTTTTTCTAAGAACAACCAGTAGATCTAGTTCTTAAAAGACTATTATTGTAAGTAAATGGTTTGCAGACATTTTGGGAAGCAGGTTGTTTCAGGATTACTGATTCTTCCCTGAGAAACTGTCAATCAAGTTCCACTCTTTCCTCCAGGTAATAAGAATTTCTGGAGTTGACTGGAAGTCTCTTGTGTTGAAAAGGTTATCAGGCTACTAAATGACTTGGGTCCCCTGAGTATTGCATTGAACTGATGAAACTCCCAGTCATAAATCTGCTACACAAAAGTAAAGCCCTCTGGGTCTTCAGAGTTTACATCAGAATTTAGAAGTCATTTGCTCATGAAAAATATGTTGTGGTTTTTAGGTGGTCGAGTAGGTTCCAACTCATAGTGACCCTATGTACAACAGAACAAAATATTGCCCCGTCCTTCATCATCCTCACAGCCTTAACTATGTTCAAGCCTATTGTTATAGCCACTATGTTAATCCATCTCCTTGAGGGTCTCCTCAGATTGACCCTCTACTTTACTAAGCATGACATCCTTCTCCAGGCGCTGGTCCATTCTGACATCATCATGTCCAAAGTACATGAGACAAGTCTCAACTTTCTAATTTCTAAGGAGATGTTATTATTCTAAGATAGATTTCTTTGTTCTGGCAGGTCTGTGGTATATTTTACATTTTCACCAGTAGCATGCAAATTCATTAATTCTTCTTCAATCTTTCTTATTCATTATTCAGCTTGTAACAAAAAAAAAAAAAAAA
>NW_006922121.1:1364767-1368972 GCF_000298275.1 Orycteropus afer afer
CCATTTTATACTTTTCATTAAAAAAAATCTTCTTCAGTATTTATGAAATTCCAGTAACTATTTTTTTCTTGGGGATACAGTGCTATGTTGTCATTGTTGTTAGGTGGTGTTGAGTCATCTTCGACTCATAGAGACCTCCTGTACAGAAGAACAAAACACTGCCTGGTCCTGTGCCACCCCCATGATATTTGCTGTACCTGAGACCTTTGTTCCGGCCACTGTGTCAATCCATCTCATTGAGCACCTTTCCCTTTTTCGTTGTACCTCCACTTTGCCAAGCATGGTATCCTTCTTCGGGGAATGGTCCCTTCTGACAACATGACCAAAGTAGGTGAGACAAAGTCTGGCCATTCCCACTTCCAAGGAGCATTCCAGTGGCACTTACTTCAGGAAATATTTGTTAGCTCTCTTAGCAGTCCATGGTACTTTCAGTATTCTTTGCCAACATCACAACACAAGAGCATCGACTCTTCAGTAATTTTCCCTTTTCATTGTCCAGCTCTCACACGCATATGATTTGATTGAAAATAACATGGCTTGTGTCAAGTGCACCTTAGTCTTCGAGGAAACATCTTTGCTCTTCAGCACTTGAAAGAGTTCTTTTGTAGCAGATTTGCCCAATGTTGTACAATGTCTGGTATCTTGACTGCTTCTTCTATTGGTGTTGATTGTAGAACCAAGTAATACGAAGTTGTTCTGCTTACCTTGTGCCACTCTGACAAGAATATACCACAAATGGGACGGCCTTAACAAACAAGATTTTATTCTTTTGCAGTTTGGAGGCTAGAAGTCCGAATTCAAAGTGCCAGGCTCTAGGGACTGGGTGAAAGCCACTCGACCTTGGGCTTCAGCTCTGCCTCTTGCCCCCGGCCCACTGAAGCTAGAGGTGTTTCTTCACTCAGGCAGCTAGTATCTGCTGAGGCTAACAAACTCAAGGTCGACAAATAAAATGGCACAGTCCTGATGTTACCAAACCACAAGGCAGGCCATTAATTCAAGTCCATTGTAAGTCCCAACATTGGCAGAGCAAGGCAGGCTGCTGAAAAATGACATGGCTACATGTAGGGTCCAAGCATCCCCAAGGATTCTCCTTATATACAGGAAGCAGACCACATCTCAAAGGCTGCTTGTGGTAGATCCCACCATGGAGTTGATTGCCAATCTCATCATGGGGAATAACTACCACCAACTGCCCAGCCACTCAACCAGGCCCAGCCAAGTTGACATACAAACTGAACTACCACAGAAGTCTTTGACAATTTCAATCTTTTCTCCATTTATTGTGATGCTGCTTATTGGCCCATTGTGAGAATTTTTGATTTTCTTTATATTGAAGTGTAATCCATACTGCAGACTGTGGTCTTCAAGCTTCATCAGTAACTGTTACAAGTTATCTTCACTTTCAGTGAGCAAAGTTGTGTCGTCTACATAATGCAGGTTGTTAATAAGTCTTCCTCCAATACTGATGGCATGTTCTTCTTCATATAGTCCAGGTTCTCAGATTATTTGCACCGCACACAGATTGAATAAGTAAGGTGGAAGCATACTGCACACCCCTTTCCACCATCCCCTTACCAGGATCCCTGGCACTGCTCTGCTCTGTCGTACCCTCTGGCTTCATTTTCCCCTGTTTTCCTACCTGTTGGGGGTGGAGCCTGGCTCCATCCTCTTACCTGGACCCCTGGCTGTGGCTCTGCTTTGTAGTCCTAACCAGCAGGAAAGGGGGGGGGGGAGTGAAGCCAGAGGAGACAACACAGCAGAGCAGAGCATGTAAGGGTAGGGCAGAGAGGTTTTCAACAACTAAGGGAGACAAATTTTTCTTTCAGTTTGTCACACTGTGGTGGCCTGTGTGTTGCTGTGAGCCTTGAGGCTGTGACACTGGTCTTTCACGTGCCATCAGGGTTACACGTGAAGCATAGGCTTCAATGAAGCTTACAGATTGAGATGACTAGGAAGAAGGTAGAGGCCATCCACATCTCAAATGATTGGCTAGGGAAAACCTTATGAATAGCAAAAAACACTGTCTGATAAATTACTGCACCACTTCATGAATTTCCCAAAAACTTTACCCTATACAGGGCAGGAGGATGAGCTCCTTAGCTCAGCAAGCTCTCAAAATATGACAGGGAAAGAGCTGCATCATCAGAGTAGAACCAATCTTACTGATATGGATAAAGTAAAGCTTTTTAGACCTCTGCTTAGTGACATGGCATGACTCAAATTGAGAAGAAAGAGCTGCAAGCAACCATTAATGATAGGAACATGGAATGTACAAAGTATGAATCTCAAAAATTGGAAGTTGTCAAAAATGAAATGGAATGTGTAAAGATTGATATCCTAGGCATTAGTAAGCTGCAATGGACCAGTTGTGCCCATTTTGAATCAGATAAGCATATGATCTACTATGTCGGGAATAACAATTTGAAGATGAATGGTGTGGCCTTCATCATCACAAAGTATGCTTCAAGATCTGTCCTGAAGTACAATGCTGCAAGTGAAAGAGTAGTATCCAATTGCCTATAAGGGAGACCAGTTAATATGACTATTATTTAAATCTATGCACCAACCACCAAAGCCAAAGATGAAGAAATTGAGAATTTTTATCAACTTTTGCAGTCTGAAATTGATCAAAAGTGCAATCAAGATGCATTAATTTTCATTGGTGACTAAAATGTAAAAGTTAGAAACAAAGAAGAATCACTGGCATTTGGAAAATTTGGTTTTGCTAACAGAAATAATGCTGGAGATCACCTCATAGAATTTTGAAAGATCAACGACTTATTCATTGCAAATACTGTTTTTCAACAACACAAGGGTGGCTATACATGTGGACTTTTGTCAGATGGAATACACAGGAATCACATCTGTGACAAGAAGTGATGGAAAAACTCAATATCTTCAGCCAAAACCAGGCCAGGAGCTGATTGTGCAACATGCCATCAACTGCTCATATGCAAATTCAAGTTCAAACTGAAGTTAATTAAAACAAGTCCCTGAGAGCCAAAATATGACCTCGACTACATCCCTCCTGAATTTAGAGACCATCTAAAGAAGAGATTTGATGCACTGAACATCAATGACCAAAAACCAGAGGAATTGTGGGAGGACATCAAGAACATCATCCATGAAGAAATAAAGAGGTCATTAAAAAGATGAGAAAAGAAGAGAAGACCAAAATGGATGACAGAAGAGACTCTGAAACTTGCCCTAGAATGAAGAGTAGCTGAAGCAAATGGAAGAAATGACAAGATAAAAGAGCTGAACTGAAGATTTCAAAGAACAGCTTGAGCAGACAAAGCCAATTACTATAATGAAATTTGCAAAGACCTAGAATTAGAAAACCAAAAAGGAAGAACATGCTCAGCATTTCTTAAGCAGAAAGAATTGAGGAAAAAAAAATTAAGCCTCGAGTTGCAATATGAAAGATTTTATGGACAAAATATTGAATGATGCAGGAAGCAACAAAAAAAGATGGAAGGAAGACACAGAGCCACTGTACCAAAAAGAACTTGTCGATCTTCATCCATTTTAGGAAGTGGTATATGATTAAGAACCAAAGGTATTGAAGGAAGAAGTCAAAGCTTTATTGAAGGATTTGGAGAAGAACAAGGCTTCAGGAATTGAAGGAGTACCCATTGAGATGTTTCAACAAATGGATGCCTCACTGGAGGCACTTGCTCGGTAATGCCAAGAGATCTGGAAGAGAGCTACCTGGCCAACTGACTGGAAGCAATTCATATTTGAACCCATTCTAAAGAAAGGTGCCCCCACAGAATGTGGAAATTATCAAACTATATCATTAATAGCATATGCAAGTAAAATCTTACTAAAGATAATTCAAAAACAGTTGCAACAGTATATTGACAGAGAACTTCAAGAGGTACAGGTTGGATTTGGAAGAGGACATGGAATTAGGGATATCAATCCTGATGTCAGGTGGATCTTGGCTCAAAGCAGAGAATACCAGAAAAATGTTTAGTTGTGCTTTATTGACTATGCAAAAGTATTTGATTGTGTGGATCATAACAAATTATGGATAACATTGAGAAGAATCGGAATTCCAGACAACTTAACTGTACTCATATAGAACCTGTACATAGACCTGGAGGCTGTTGTTCTATAGAACAAGAGGATACTGTTGTTGTTGTTGTTGTTAAGTGCCGTTGAGTCGTTTCCGACTCATAGCGACCCCATGCACAGCAGAA